>NC_057795.1:453993667-454175214 GCF_018294505.1 Triticum aestivum | reverse complement strand
ACCATGTCTTACGGACGCATTTGTCTGAAATGTGAGGGGGAGTTATAGTTCTGCCCTTGCCTATAGGCTTTTCGGCTTGGGTCTGTGTATTGAGGGTCGGGGATAGTAGAGTAACTTTGCTTCTCCCCAAATAGTGGGCGGGAGCGATTTCGGGCGAGGAGGGCGTGTTTTGAACTATAGTGGGCGTGAGCGATTTCGGGAGAGGAGAGCGTGTTTTGAAATAGTGGGAACGAGCTATTTTGGGCGAGGAGAGCGTGTTTTGCCGACCATGGTTTATGAATTATTCGGCACATGTCATTTCGGCCGAGGAGAAGGCGCGCTTTGATGAAGTTACGAACCTACCCTCGATGTACAACGGGCCAATTGATGCGTGTCCCACATAGGACGGTAATTTCTCGTCTCCCATTTATTTGCTCGGGCAAATTCCACCTAGCAGAGAGGATGTTTAACGGTTCATTCAAATTTTGGGAGAACGAGCATCCACGTCTACCTTACCAAGTCGATTCGAATCAAATTTTGAAATATGAGCTTGCCACTTCTTTTTTAGATGGAGAGATGATGCTCGGGAGTAATGTGTTTTTACATGCTCGTTGCTAGTGATTTACTATATGACAAATAGTTGACCCACTCAAAAACGCGAATCAAACCCAAAATGAAATATCTCAATTCAATGAAATAGCTCGTTCAGTAGGTCAAAATAGTGAACTAAATCCAAAATTGAACACCTCAATCGAGTAGCATGTTGTACAGTATTATAGTACTCCATGAACATGTTGAAAGTCAAATTAATGAACTTGTTTGATATACGCATATCTCCGTTCATGTGTGGATTGCAGAAAACATGTTCTCCAATTTAAATATTTGAATGCAAGTTTATATCGAAACATGGTTTATATCAGTCTTTGATGCATAAAACGCGACCTCCCCCTCTCCCGGACTCCTGTTCTCTCTCTCTCTCTCTCTCTCTCTCGCCGACAATCTTCAATTCTGTCGCACGCATCCGACACAAAAACCTTGTTGCTCCCTCTCCCTTTATATCCATCTCTCTCTCTCTCTCTCTCTCTCTCTCTCTCTCTCTCCCTCTCTCTCTCTCTTTGTGTGTGCGTGGGGGGGTCTTTCTAGTTCGCATGCATATATATATCTATAGGTCTCTCTCGCACACTATGTATGATACTCTAGCTAGTCCAAGCTAGATATCTTGGGTGCACTCATCGTACGCACACAAATTCCTTGGCTCTTTGCCTGTAACTCTCTCACGCACCACTATGTCGTCTCAGAGCTCTTCCCCCCTCTCTTAAACTCTCCATCCACCCGGGTCACACATACACATGCATATCTCACTCGCACTCGATAGGCCCATCTAAAACTCTATCTATCTCCCTCGTTCTCTCTCCATCTCACACGCACACACACAATCTCATGCCCAGCTAGCCAAGTATGATGGTCTCTCACTCAATTGTAGGCACACGCAGTCCCCCCTATATGTATATGACTAGCTAATCTTAGTCTCCATCACAAACATGTGCATGGTCTATCTCGATTTCTCTCGGGGCATCTTTCTATCGCGCACGCACTCCCTCGATCTCCCACCCATATAGTCCCCTCACGATCTCGAGGGGATCTCTCTATCACAAACACACCCTCTCTCCCTCCCCATGCGTCCATACCATCCATGTGTCCCTCTCGACCTTTTTTCCTTGTTGGCCAGACCTCTATTGGACATGTTCTACAGGGGTGTCTCTCTCCATTGCAAACAATCACACACTAGCTATCTTCGTGTATCTCCTAGCCTCGCTTTTCCATCTCGGAGATGCATGCGTGATATGTTCGCATAAGAAACGAAAAAACACACACTCTCTCTCTAATTTATCGTTTGTTGTCACTTTCTCTTTCACACACACATACTCTTTTTGCACACTTACTCATTCTCCTTCACACGCACTTGATCTGTC
The DNA here is from genome assembly GCF_018294505.1 of Triticum aestivum. Classification (NCBI taxonomy): domain Eukaryota; kingdom Viridiplantae; phylum Streptophyta; class Magnoliopsida; order Poales; family Poaceae; genus Triticum; species Triticum aestivum. The sequence goes on along the minus strand of NC_057795.1, from coordinate 454,173,262 downwards.
TCGACTGAGGCACTCTCTTCGTTCCATAGCATATAGATTTATTGAAAAGTCAAACATCACAAAGTTTGACCATGTACGTGGAGAAAAAGAATTACATCTAGTACGGCAAACATATACCATTAGATTCACCATGAGATGTAGTTTTGTATGATGTATCTTTGGTATTGTAGATATAAATAACATTTGCGTAAACCTGATCAAAGTTTCCAAAGTTTGACTTCTAAAAAATTTACATGCACTGCATTATCGAGCGGATGGAATATCTCTTTCCCCCTCTCAGCTATCTGACGCACCACTCAGCCTTATCGGGGCTCCTCAATCTCTCTCAAACTTTATTGGTCAGTTTGGACCTGACCCTCATGCGTTGATGGCCGGTACTACCTGGTGTGGACGTGAGATGTAAAATATTTATGCCTGGCCAGGCTTGTGTGGTGCTGAAGCGTTTGGTTCATGCCTGGGCCAGGCAAAGCATCAACGTCCCATCACTCAATCCATGCATCAATTATTTAATGCTAATATCCATCCATGTTGCTGTTAGCCTCGTGGCCGCACAAGCGTGCATGAAATCCAGCCACAACCCCAGGCCAGGCAAAAGATTCTCAGGACGCAAGCCAAACTGGCCTTATATCTCCCTGGTTCACACATACACATGTCTCGCTCGCGCTATACATATAGACCCATCCAACACTCTCCGCCCTCGTTCTCTCTCCATGTGACATGCACCCCCCTAAGTACCATAATCCCTCACTCCATCATAGGCACAAGCACTCCCCCTCCTAAGTATGACTATCTCTTACTAGCCATCAGGAACACATGTATTGTCTCCTTCCATCCATACATCTATCTCGATATCTCTCGGGGCATCTTCTATCGCGCACACACCTTGTCACTCGATCTCCCACCCATGTAGTCCCATCACGATCTCCAGGGGATCTCTCTATGACAAACATACACTCTCTCCTCCCCATGTCTGCATTTTCTCCGTAACGTCTCTCTCGCCCTCTCTCCCTTGTTTGTCAGACCCCTCTTGGCCACGTGCTAGGGGTCTTGCTCTCTCGGTTCCAAACAACCACACACTATCTCCTCACCTTGCCTCCGTTGTCGAAGATGCATGTGTGATATGTTTGCATAAGACACGCACGCTTTTCCTCTACTTTTATCGTGTGTTGTCCATGTCTCTTTCACACACGCACACACACTTTTTTTTCTCTCTCTCTCCCTCTCTCTCTCTCTAGTTAGGGACTCTGTCACGTCCATAAGCATATGGATGTTTTGAAAAGTCAAACCTCACAAAAGTTTGACCAGGTATATGTGGAGAAAAACATTTACATCTGGAACAATCATTAGATTCATCACAACATGTACTTACTTCATACTATCATTTCTCTTTGGTATTGTAGATATAAGTAATTTATTTATAAACTTGGTCAAAGTTTCAAAAGTTTGACTTAAAAAATAAATGTTGGAACTACATTATCGAACGGAGGGAGTAGCTCTTTCTCTCTCTCTCTTTGCTATCTCTCACGGGCCTCCCCTCTCACTCGAACTCTCTATACCGACGGATTATACACTCACTGTGTCAGCGTATAGCTCCGTATATTGTTTAGTTGACCGGTCAACCAATCCACATGCTGCCTTGTCAGCTCGTGTTTTGTATCTTCGTGTGCTGGCCTATGTGGCAGTGGGTGAAAATAAGTAAACTAGAGGCCCATCTGACACACGGTGAAGTAAACAAAGTTGAAACCACTCGGGGTAGCACCCCGCACGCTAGTAAATTGAGGGTGCATTGAGGACAAACTTCTTGCGCGCGAAGGACGCACTCGCACACAATTCACCACTGTGCGGCGGCATGCACAGAAGGACGCACTCGTGCACACCCAGCACACAACACACACCAGCACACATGTACATCGGCATCGCCACCAGTTGAGATGGACGGCGAGGTAGCCAACAAGCAGAGGCGGCTCGAGCCAAAACCGCATCCGGCAAGCCTGGACTTCATCAGCAGCCTCCTCGACGACATGCTGCTCGTCATCATCGGCCTCCTCCCCACCAAATCTGCCGTGCGGACCGCCCTGCTCTCTCGGCGGTGGCGCCCCCTCTGGCACTGCGTCCCCCTCAACCTCACCATCGACAGCTGCCTCTGCGACGGGGATTGCAAACACATGGCCGCAGTATCCAAGATCCTTTCATCGCACCCTGGGCCTGCCAGATGCCTTGACATCTGCATGTTCAGTACCAACTTCAAGGTTTAACCCAAGTTCGACGAATGGTTCTTATCCCCCGCCCTAGATCAGCTCGAGGAGCTCAGCTTTGAAGCTGGACGATGTCGCTCTCTACTGCCGTCCGTGCTCCGCCTCACGCCAATGTTGCGCCGCGCCAGCTTCAGCTCCTGCTATCTTCCCCAGATTAATGCCGCGCCCGCCCTTCTTCTCCCTCAACTCAAGCAGCTCGACCTCTTCGACGTTGTCATCTCGAAGAAGGCTATGGAGCACCTGCTCCGCAACTGTACTGCGCTCAAGTACCTTCGTCTTGAGCAGATCCACGGGTTCATTAGCCTCCACATCGCCTCGACGAATCTCCGATGGATTTATTTGTCTTGCTAGCCCTGCAACAAGACATCAATTGGGAAGAGATCACTCAAGCAATTCCACGTTATGGTCATTGAGAATGCGCCTTTCCTTGGGAGATTGCTTATATCGGATCTAGAAGGTCCAACAAAAATCAGGGTCATTGACGTGCCGAAATTGACAGCGTTGGTGTACTCGTCTGCCAAATTCTCCAAACTCTGTATTGGATCCGTAATTGTTCAGGTACATCACTCATCTTCTTCTCCGTCCTCTTGAAATTCACATTTTTAAATTTCTTCTTGATGTATTTACGACCGTCTTCCAGAAAATGATTCCCACAAGCTTGACCCAGTCCATGCGCACAGTGAAGATCTTAGCACTAAAATCTATCGGCCCCAATCTGGATCAAGTTGTTGGATTCCTTACATGCTTTCCATGCACGGAGAAGCTACTCATCGAGGTGAAACTTCTTTCCTATAAGTAAATGGTAATCACAATGTAGCTCAATTTTTTCATAATTTTCCCAAATTACGATGACAAGTGTAGTGTTCAAAACTGGATCTACGCACTTCACCGAAAGAAATATTTTTAGTATTTTTTCTCACGTGATCACCTACATCGTTTTTATGCTGTACTGCTATAGTAGCCTAGGCTAGTCATAGTGGAAAGTAACTTAGACTACTCCAGTAACTCTATGGTTACCCTAAGAGCAAGTACTACCCCCGTCCTGGTTTACTCTTCCAATTTTGTAGTATCAAAATTTGACCATAGATTTAATTGACAAAATGTTAATGCATGTCACTAAGAACTATATCGTTGGATTCATATTTGAACATAATTTCAAGTGGTGTAATTTTTAGTGACATGCATTGTCATTTTCTTAGGTAAATCTATGGTCAAAATTTTATACTAAATACGAGGTAGTATTCCCTCTGTCCCAAAATTCTTGTCTTACATTTGTTTAGATACGGATGTATCTAACACTAAAATGTAACTAGATACATCCATATTTATATAGATTTAAGACAAGAATTTTGGGACGGATGGAGTACAAAAGTGGGCTATGTAGGCCAAAACATGTGCCAAATTCACTTGTGATGCATTTGGCATTGATGCCCCTCCATTGCTCACATGGTGCCCCAATCTGGATCACCTACTTTGCTCCGGTGCCAAATTAACTCATGCAATGAAAAAACACTCCATGGGAGAGAGAGGACCGAGGCAATAAAAAAACACTTGTTTGGGAGAGTGAGAGGCCGGTGTAGTTGGTTTGATTGATTTGTTTATACATTTGGGTCTGTGTGCACAGCGGTGCCAAATCTCTCACATTGCGAGAGCGGTGCCAAAATCTTTTGATTTGACATCGATGCATATTATGTGGCATACTTTTGCGAAATATGGCATCGGCCACATAGTGGAAGGCAACAAATGCCCAAGCTCTTCACGTGCTCCTAGTTAAACCAGAGGAAACAGAAAGAGAGAGAGAGAGGGAGAGAGAGAATGAGTGAAAAAATATCACTAGCCAGCCAACCCTATCGTATGAGCGAATGATATTGGTACCTCTTGATGACACGACAATCTTATGCAGCCAACTGCTCTAATATGTTCTCTTCTTTTGCAGATAAAAAAAGACCCGAAAGTGAAAAATGTGCTGCACTATAACAATCTCATTGAATGCCTTGATCTCCATCTTACAAAAATTGATTTGATCGACTACAGAGGCAGCACATCTGAGATTAAATTGGCCAGGTTCTTTGTTCTGGAGGCAAGTGTGCTCAAGGTAATGAGGTTTGGCGTTCTCTGGCGCAACAATGAATGGTGTGCTGATCACCGCAAGCGTCTAAGCCTAAATGACAAAGTCTCTGCAGAAGCTGAATTTGTTTTTGAAACATCAAGTGGCCAGAGACTCAAAAACTTATTTGCCCATTAGTGACTTGTCAGGGCGGTGGATTTTAGTTTGTACGATAATGCTGCATCCACCTAAAGTAACGAAAGTTCTTACGTAAACTTCCTAGTAATTCCCTCTTTGTAGGTGCAGCATTACTCCTAACATTTGTAATGTCAGTTTGAAACTTGTAATATTGCCGTGTCCTATTCCTGCATTTTCAAAATCCTGCGAATCAAATAGGTCCTGAGTTTATGATGATGTTGTGCCTCCCATCTTTCACCAATAGCCGTCGGATCTAGATCTGATGCATACAAACCAAGCTTCTCCAATTTTGCAAAACGATGCCCGCACTTGTTCCCTATTTACAAACAACTCCTTATCTCTCACAATCAGCCTTATCTCCTCCCCACCACATCTAGAAGGCCGTGGAAAAATCTGGTGCGATGGCCGCTGCCGGAGCCGTCCACCCCCAATCTTGTGTTCCGTGCAATGCACGGGCATCTACGCACGGGAAATTATGTCGAACAGGGCTAGTTGTAAGTAGGCTAGCTCTACAGCCATGATGATAGTGACTGCAGACGGTGAGGCTGACTATGGTATGCCGAACACGGCGCCTATACTCAGGTGTCATCTCCAGCGCAGGGTCTTGTCACTTCACTGTGAGGAGCAACACGTAATAATTTGACCAACGGGTAGTATAGTGCTAGTACTCCTACTACTACATTGGTAGTACTACTACTAGTACTAGTAGCACCACCGTCTGGATTTAGGAGTACTACCACGTCCATCTGGATTTTAGTATTTGACTAGCAATATCTAGTAATGCATGTCACAAAAAATGTACTACTCCCTCTGTAAATAAATACATGGTGTTTTATTCCTACCGGCGAGAGAACTTAATGTTTTTTTGCTAACTAGAGTACTAATAGGATTACATGCAATGAACTAAACACTGCATGTCATGTATGGTAGTCTCAAGTCATTGAAAGCACACATGTCTCATTGGTTGATATGTCACGAAATAAGAAACAAGAGGGAGTTAATGCACCATGCCTAAGTATTTTGGGATTATTTGGTTTTCGTAAGGTGACTTACACAACATTTTTGTTTACATGCATTAACATTTTATTAGTTAAATCAAAGGTCAAAACTTGGCGCAAAATGCAAAGGGGACCAATAAACCAGTAAACATCAAACTTCTCTCGTTTGGCCCCAACTAGAGGTCCGGTGAGATGACTGACTATACTGCACCGGCACGGAGGGGGACGCAGCTTCATTGACTTACGACAACTGCCTTTGGGTGAATGACACATGGGCCCAGGGGGTGGCTGGCCCACCTATCTTACAGCCAAAGGTAGGTGCAATAGAGGGCCAAGGAGTAGTACGAAATCCTACGCACCTACGCACGCTAACCAAGGGCAAGAGTGATCACTTGAATCGTAAGATCAGTTGACTAGAAGCTAAGCTAGACCCATGGAGGCTGTGCCAGATGGTCCACGACGCCGGCCTGCGGCCCGGCACCTAGGAACGTCTCCAGGTAGTATTGCTTGAGGCTGCCAGGGCGAGGGGCCGCTTGGATGACAACTTTGTCTCCTTGTTCGACAAGGTCCTCGTCGGTTTCCTCGACAAGTTCACCATCGTCAAGAAGCTCACGGATGACTTTGACGTAAGCCTCCAGCCGATGTGCCCAGGCTCTGCGATGCCCGCCACCCTCAACGGCCACTATGGTGACAACCTCTTCGACGCACCGGTGGCCCTGCGACTGCCCGCCGTCGCACCGGAGAATGTCCAGCTCGAGGTCGCGCTCGCCGCGTAGCACCTGGCGCAGCAAGACACCATCGACATAATCACCTGTGTCTACGCGCAAAACATCCACAAGGACTACTACATGCAAGAGGAGGACGATAGGATGCTGGCCTTCTTGGACCGCAGGGCAACCTTGGACGGCACTGTTCAGAAGCACGTTGAGCTCGCTGCCAACGCCGCTTCTCCTCACACGTCGGTTGGTGACCCGGCACACTAGGGCGTGAGGATGTCGTTGATGGATCCGTATGTATTTTTATCTTTCCGTCAAATCCATGTAGTAGTATATGATACTACAGTAATTATCTTACCTTTCGCATCAACTTCATAATTTTCGTACGTACTCCATGCATGAACGGCGCCAGAACCTAACTTCTCATTACTCTAGGAAAAATCGTTATTTTCTATCTATCGGTCGCGCCATGGAGCAGAACCAAATTTTACAAGTTACGAGTTCAAAAGGAAAAGCCTGTTGTGTTCGCGCCGCACCCCCACATGGTTGGTCCGGCATGCCGCTCAAGCGGGAATGCATGCGGTGTTGCATTCTCACTTACAAGTGGGACCGCAGTTGAGTAAATCGACTATCGGCAAACCCCCACCCCGCCCACCGTGCGATGGCTGAGAAAATAGGAGAGGGAAGAGATGACTGTAGCACAAACTCCAAGAAAATTGGTGTCGGATGGGACTCGTGTGGGTGGCGTGTGCCGTACTGCTAGACGTGAATGCTAATTATGGCCCATGCCATGCTACTATATCGAGCCTATATCGAGGTACGTAGAACAAATTTCCTGTAGTCCGTGCTCAGCCCTCCACTATCTCTCTTCTTAGCCAGCCAGCGGACGCGCAGAGCCCATCGTCTGTTTGCTCACATGCGGTCCCACATGTCAGTGAAAACGCAAGCGGACCCACTGAACCTGCACATCTTTCACCTTGACGTGCTGGTGATGAAAAACAAATCCAATAAAGATTTTCGATGGCCGCTTTTGGAGTTACTCAGGAGTAGTAAGATTCTATTTATAGTTTAACCCAAGATGTACATCTCGTGGCTTCAACTACCACTCTATTTTCTTTCATGACACGACCTGGATGCTGGATGTCCCACGTGTCGGCAAAAGGAGGAAGAACCCGACCAAATCTTCGGTTGTTCTCTCGGATTAGACTAGTTGTGCTAACTTAGAAAATTTATTGTGTACTCCCTCCGTTCCAAAATACTTGACTTCCATTTGTCCAAAAATGGATGTACCTATATACTAAAACATGTCTAGATACATATATATTTTGACAAATAGAAGGCATGTATTGTGCAACGGAGGGAGTAGAATGGATGCAAGTTTTTGTATTGGGAAGAAGAGTACATCCATATATTGATAGAGCGCAATTTAGTAGATGTTCTATCACTTTTAGCTAGCATAGAGGCTAGAGATGATATTAGTGCACTTGTTGATACTCCTACTAGAATAGAGGCTAGACATGAGACTAGATGCGAGGAAGCAACGTCTACTTCTTTACACTCGAAGAAGAAAGAAGCACGCAAGATCGAGCCTCCGCAGATCAACAATGAATGCATCGAGAAGGCACTAATCCAACTTACAGGAGTAGTAAAATGTATTCTTGTGGTTCTTGTTTTCTTTGGTCTTGCTTTTCTAGTCAAAATTATCGTTGGAGTTCATGCAAAACGGAGGTCCGTTTGGGGTCGTGCGTTGGAGTTGGCCTTACAAGTGGGACCGCAATTAAGGAAACCGACTATCGGCAAACCCCCACCTCGCCCGCCGCGCGATGGATGAAGTTAGAGAAATGACGAGGTTGAAGAGATTGCTCTAGCATGGACTCCAAGAAATAATATGGTGTCAGATGGATGTCGTGGTGGTGGCGTGTGCCGTACTCCTGGACGTGAATGCTTGTTCTGGCCCATGCCACCCTACTACTCCTACTACTTACTCCTACTATATAGTACTAGTATCGAGGATTCGAGGTGCTGGTTACGTACAACGAACACATTAACATATGGCTACAGTAAAAACACCCGCCCGATGCGCGAAGCATGTGAAGCTAGTACAAATAGTGTACTAGTACTACTATTGTTGATTGGCCTCATCCGATAACCTGTTGCAATGCACGTACAATTATGTATTCGGAAAATATTTTTTTGCCTCGTCGCACCAGTCACCCAGAGAAGCGACTCGAAAGCCATTCATAAATTTAGTAAGTTTATCACAGGCATATCATTTTATTACATACAACAGGTCATCAACCCACATCGACAACGAGGATACATTATAAATACTAAAGTTTTCACCACACAACAAATAACAAGCAATGAAATGAACTTCAACTCAACCATTCCTCGGTGTTGGAAATGCTTGCTTTGAACCACAAGTGATTCTCTAGGACGGGCCATCCATTGTCGATCTGGAGACCAACGCAGGAATGATCATCCAGGCTGAAGCGACCTACTATATCAGTACCAGGGTAGGGAACCACCCAAATGTCCGAGGTATAGACACAATTGCTTCTCATAAATGGTAGTAACGTTGTGTCAACAGCAGTTGGATCGCCTTTCACCATCATTGGATAGTTTTGTCCAAGGAAGAGCGAGTTTTCTCCAAGACTATCAATTCTGTACCAGGGAGAAGGAGTTGGCGCTAGCACACTAGTATCCATCCTGAATACCATGCAACGGGTGTTGGAATAGGTCCAGAGAGTGCGACCATGGGAGACTACGCCTGCTTCCTTAGCAGTAACATCATCAGTGGGCTGTATACACACAAGAAGAGGTGATCCATCGGAATTAGTTGCCAGGGCCACAAAGTATATGGGTGCTGCTCGTCCTCATGCTCGTGATCATCACCATCGTCATCTCCCCCTTGCTTATAAAATTTTCAAGTATGGGTGGTGGAATGTTCACAGGACCTTGGAAACACAAGAAGAAGGTTAATTAGTAAAGGGAAACTTGCTAACCCGCATGCATGTGGATGAAACAATTATAATTACAGTGGAAGACAAACGTACCGAAACTACGAGGATTCCATGCAAAAACAATGCCACGAGTGGTGGCAGCAAACACAAGGCCCTCGTATTCAATTGCATCATAGTAGTCATCCGTGTACAGAAACTGATTTTTGAGCAATATCCATCGAGTCAAACCACCAAGGACGGCAACAAGCTTGTCGAAGATTGTTGGAAATATGCCCTAGAGGCAATAATAAAAGTGTTATTATTATATTTCTTTGTTCATGATAATAGTCTTTTATTCATGCTATAACTGTATTATCCGGAAATCGTAATACACGTGTGAATACATAGACCACAATATGTCCCTAGTGAGCCTCTAGTTGACTAGCTCGTTGTGATCAACAGATAGTCATGGTTTCCTGGCTATGGACATTGGATGTCGTTGATAACGGGATCACATCATTAGGAGAATGATGTGATGGACAAGACCCAATCCTAAGCATAGCACAAAGATCGTGTAGTTCGTTTGCTAGAGCTTTGCCAATGTCAAGTATCTCTTCCTTTGACCATGAGAGCGTGTAACTCCTTGATACAGTAGGAATGCTTTGGATGTATCAAACGTCACAACGTAACTGGGTGACTATAAAGGTGCACTACAGGTATCTCCGAAAGTATCTATTGTTTTATGTGGATCGAGACTGGGATTTGTCACTCCGTATGACGGAGAGGTATCTCTGGGCCCACTCGGTAATGCATCATCATAATGAGCTCAAGGTGACCAAGGTGTTGGCCACGGGATCATGCATTACGGTACGAGTAAAGTGACTTGCCGGTAACGAGACTGAACAAGGTATTGGTATACCGACGATCGAGTCTCGGGCAAGTAACGTACCGATTGACAAAGGGAATTGTATACGGGGTTTGATCGAATCCTCGACATCGTGGTTCACCCGATGAAATCATCGAGGAGCATGTGGGAGCCAACATGGGTATCCAGACCCCGCTGTTGGTTATTGCCCGAGAGTGGTCTCGGTCATGTCTGCATGTCTCCCGAGCCCGTAGGGTCTACACACTTAAGGTTCGGTGACGCTAGGGTTGTTAGGAAGACTAGTATGTGACTACCGAATGTTGTTCGGAGTCCCGGATGAGATCCTGGACGTCACGAGGAGTTCCGGAATGGTCCGGAGGTAAAGTTTTATATATGGGAAGTTGTTAAACGGGCACCGGAAAGTTTCGGGGTCATACCGGTATTGTACCAGGACCACCGGAAGGGCTCCGGGGGTCCACCGGGAGGGACCACCCCTCCCGGGGGGCCACTTGGGCTGCGTAGGGATAGCAGCCAGCCCCTAATGGGCTTGGCGCGCCCCCCCTTGGGCCCATGCGCCTAGGGTTGGGGGGAAACCCTAAAGGGGGCGCACCCCCCTTGCTTGGGGGGCAAGCCCCCCACCCCTTGGCCGCCGCCCCCCCTAGGGTTTTCCCTAGAGGGCCGGCCCCCCTTGCCCTTTCCCCTATATATAGAGGGGTGAGGGGAGGGCTGCAACACACCACAAGCCAAGGCGCAGCCCCTCCCCTCCCCAACACCTCTCCTCCTCCGTACGTGCTTGGCGAAGCCCTGTCGGAATACTGCCGCATCAACTGCACCACACCATCGTGCTGCCGTTGGAGCTGCCTTCCTCAACCTCTCCTTCCTCCTTGCTGGATCAAGACGGAGGAGACGTCTCCCGTCCCGTACGTGTGTTGAATGCGGAGGTGCTGTCCGTTCAGCACTAGGACATCGGTGATCCGAATCACGTTCGAGTACGACTCCATCATCACCATCCCCTTGGCAAGCTTCCGCTCGTGATCTACAAGTGGTATGTAGATGCAAACTCTCTCCCTTGACTCATTGCTTAGATGAACTCATAGTAACTCCTGGGTATTTGATACCGGTGCCGTTGCTCATATTTGTAACTCACAGCAGGAGCTGCGGAATAAACGGAGACTGGCGAAGGACGAGGTGACGATGCGCGTCGGGAATGGTTCCAGAGTCGATGTGATCGCCGCGGCACGCTGCCTCTACATTTACCTACGGGATTAGTTTTGAACCTTAATAATTGTTATTTAGTGCCAAGTTTGAGCATGAACATTGTATCTGGATCTCGTTTAATACGAGATGGCTACTCATTTAAGTCTGAGAATAATGGTTGTTCGATTTATATGAGAGATATGTTTTATGGTCATGCTCCGATGGTCAATGGTTTATTCTTAATGAATCTCGAGCGTAATATTACACATGTTCATAGTGTAGATGCCAAAAGATGTAAAGTTGATAACGATAGTCCCACATACTTGTGGCACTGCCGCCTCGGTCACATTGGTGTGAAGCGCATGAAGAAGCTCCATGCCGATGGACTTTTAGAGTCTCTTGATTATGAATCATTTGACACATGCGAACCATGCCTCATGGGAAAAATGACCAAGACTCCGTTCTCCGGAACAATGGAGCGAGCAACCAACTTGTTGGAAATCATACATACCGATGTGTGCGGTCCAATGAGCGTTGAGGCTCGCGAAGGATATCGTTATGTTCTCACTCTCACTGATGACTTAAGTAGATATGGGTATGTCTACTTAATGAAACACAAGTCTGAGACCTTTGAAAAGTTCAAGGAATTTCAGAATGAGGTGGAGAATCAACGTGACCGAAAGATAAAGTTCCTACGATCAGATCGTGGAGGAGAATATTTAAGTCACGAATTTGGCACACACTTAAGGAAATGTGGAATCGTTTCACAACTCACGCCGCCTGGAACACCTCAGCGAAACGGTGTGTCCGAACGTCGTAATCGCACTCTATTGGATATGGTGCGGTCTATGATGTCTCTTACCGATTTACCGCTATCATTTTGGGGATACGCTCTAGAGACAGCTACATTCACTTTAAATAGGGCACCGTCTAAATCCGTTGAGACGACACCGTATGAATTATGGTTTGGGAAGAAACCTAAGCTGTCGTTTCTAAAAGTTTGGGGATGCGATGCTTATGTCAAGAAACATCAACCTGAAAAGCTCGAACCCAAGTCGGAAAAATGCGTCTTCATAGGATACCCTAAGGAAACTATAGGGTATACCTTCTACTTAAGATCCGAAGGCAAGATCTTTGTTGCCAAAAACGGATGCTTTTTGGAAAAAGAGTTTCTCTCGAAAGAAGTAAGTGGGAGGAAAGTAGAACTCGATGAAGTACTACCTCTCGAACGGGAGAGTGGTGCAGCTCAGGAAAATGTTCCTGTGATGCCCACACCAACTGAAGAGGAAACCAATGATGATGATCAAGGTACTTCGGATCAAGTTGCTACTGAACTTCGAAGGTCCACAAGGACACGTTCCGCACCAGAGTGGTACGGCAACCCTGTCCTGGATATCATGTTGTTAGACAACGGTGAACCTTCGAACTATGAAGAAGCGATGGCGGGCCCAGATTCCAACAAATGGCTAGAAGCCATGAAATCCGAGATAGAATCCATGTATGAAAACAAAGTATGGACTTTGACTGACTTGCCCGATGATCGGCGAGCGATAGAAAACAAATGGATCTTTAAGAAGAATACGGACGCGGATGGTAATGTCACCATCTATAAAGCTCGACTTGTCGCTAAGGGTTATCGACAAGTTCAAGGGATTGACTACGACGAGACATTCTCTCCCGTAGCGAAGCTTAAGTCCGTCCAAATCATGTTAGCAATTGCCGCATACTATGATTATGAGATATGGCAGATGGACGTCAAAACGGCATTCCTTAACGGGCATCTTAAGGAAGAGCTGTATATGATGCAGCCGGAAGGTTTTGTCGATCCTAAGAACGCTAACAAAGTATGCAAGCTCCAGCGATCCATTTATGGGCTGGTGCAAGCATCTCGGAGTTGGAATATTCGCTTTGATGAGATGATCAAAGCGTTTGGGTTTATGCAGACTTATGGAGAAGCCTGCGTTTACAAGAAAGTGAGTGGGAGCTCTGTAGCATTTCTCATATTATATGTGGATGACATACTCTTGATGGGAAATAATATAGAATTTCTGGACAGCATTAAGGCCTACTTGAACAAATGTTTTTCAATGAAGGACCTTGGAGAAGCTGCTTATATATTAGGCATCAAGATCTATAGAGATAGATCGAGACGCCTCATAGGTCTTTCACAAAGCACATACCTTGATAAGATTTTGAAAAAGTTCAAAATGGATGAGTCCAAGAAAGGGTTCTTGCCTATGTTACAAGGTGTGAGATTGAGCTCAGCTCAGTCACCGACCACGGCAAAAGATAAAGAAGAGATGAGTGTCATCCCCTATGCTTCAGCCATAGGATCTATTATGTATGCCATGCTGTGTACCAGACCTGATGTAAACCTTGCCGTAAGTTTGGTAGCAAGATACCAAAGTAATCCCGGCAAGGAACACTGGACAGCGGTCAAGAATATCCAGAAGTACCTGAAAAGGACAAAGGACATGTTTCTCGTTTATGGAGGAGACGAAGAGCTCGTCGTAAAGGGTTACGTCGACGCTAGCTTCGACTCAGATCCGGATGACTCTAAGTCGCAAACCGGATACGTGTATATGTTGAATGGTGGAGCAGTAAGCTGGTGCAGCTGCAAGCAGAGCGTCGTGGCGGGATCTACATGTGAAGCGGAGTACATGGCAGCCTCGGAGGCAGCGCATGAAGCTATTTGGGTGAAGGAGTTCATCACCGACCTAGGAGTCATACCCAATGCGTCGGGGCCAATCAAACTCTTCTGTGACAACACTGGAGCTATTGCCCTTGCCAAGGAGCCCAGGTTTCACAAGAAGACCAGGCACATCAAGCGTCGTTTCAACTCCATCCGTGAAAATGTTCAAGATGGAGACACAGAAATTTGCAAAGTACACACGGATCTGAATGTCGCAGATCCATTGACTAAACCTCTCTCGCGAGCAAAACATGATCAACACCAGAACTCTATGGGTGTTCGATTCATCACAATGTAACTAGATTAGTGACTCTAGTGCAAGTGGGAGACTGTTGGAAATATGCCCTAGAGGCAATAATAAAAGTGTTATTATTATATTTCTTTGTTCATGATAATAGTCTTTTATTCATGCTATAACTGTATTATCCGGAAATCGTAATACACGTGTGAATACATAGACCACAATATGTCCCTAGTGAGCCTCTAGTTGACTAGGTCGTTGTGATCAACAGATAGTCATGGTTTCCTGGCTATGGACATTGGATGTCGTTGATAACGGGATCACATCATTAGGAGAATGATGTGATGGACAAGACCCAATCCTAAGCATAGCACAAAGATCGTGTAGTTCGTTTGCTAGAGCTTTGCCAATGTCAAGTATCTCTTCCTTTGACCATGAGAGCGTGTAACTCCTGGATGCCGTAGGAGTGCTTTGGGTGTATCAAACGCCACAACGTAACTGGGTGACTATAAAGGTGCACTACAGGTTCTCCGAAAGTATCTATTGTTTTATGCGGATCGAGACTGGGATTTGTCACTCCGTATGACGGAGAGGTATCTCTGGGCCCACTCGGTAATGCATCATCATAATGAGCTCAAGGTGACCAAGGTGTTGGCCACGGGATCATGCATTACGGTACGAGTAAAGTGACTTGCCGGTAACGAGACTAAACAAGGTATTGGGATACCGACGATCGAGTCTCGGGCAAGTAACGTACCGATTGACAAAGGGAATTGTATACGGGGTTTGATCGAATCCTCGACATCGTGGTTCAACCGATGAAATCATCGAGGTGCGTGTGGGAGCCAACATGGGTATCCAGACCCCGCTGTTGGTTATTGCCCGAGAGTGGTCTCGGTCATGTCTGCATGTCTCCCGAGCCCGTAGGGTCTACACACTTAAGGTTCGGTGACGCTAGGGTTGTTAGGAAGACTAGTATGTGACTACCGAATGTTGTTCGGAGTCCCGGATGAGATCCCAGACGTCACGAGGAGTTCCGGAATGGTCCGGAGGTAAAGTTTTATATATGGGAAATTGTTAAACGGGCACCGGAAAGTTTCGGGGTCATACCTGTATTGTGCCAGGACCACCGGAAGGGCTCCGGGGGTCCACCGGGAGGGACCACCCCTCCCGGGGGGCCACTTGGGCTGCGTAGGGATAGCAGCCAGCCCCTAATGGGCTTGGCGCCCCCCCCTTGGGCCCATGCGCCTAGGGTTGGGGGGGGGGGAACCCTAAAGGGGGCGCACCCCCCTTGCTTGGGGGGCAAGCCCCCACCCCTTGGCCGCCGCCCCCCCTAGGGTTTTCCCTAGAGGGTCAGCCCCCCTTGCCCTTTCCCCTATATATAGAGGGGTGAGGGGAGGGCTGCAACACACCACAAGCCAAGGCGCAGCCCCTCCCCTCCCGAACACCTCTCCTCCTCCGTACGTGCTTGGCGAAGCCCTGTCGGAATACTGCCGCATCAACTGCACCACACCATTGTGCTGCCGTTGGAGCTGCCTTCCTCAACCTCTCCTTCCTCCTTGCTGGATCAAGACGGAGGAGACGTCTCCCGTCCCGTACGTGTGTTGAATGCGGAGGTGCTGTCCGTTCAGCACTAGGACATCGGTGATCCGAATCACGTTCGAGTACGACTCCATCATCACCATCCCCTTGGCAAGCTTCCGCTCGTGATCTACAAGTGGTATGTAGATGCAAACTCTCTCCCTTGACTCATTGCTTAGATGAACTCATAGATGGATCTTGGTGAAACCGTAGGAAAAATTTTAATTTTCTGCAACGTTCCCCAACAAAGATAGCAACAACTTCATAGTTGTTGTAATTCCTAGATCGGTTGGGAACTCGACAAATCGCTATCTTCCGTAGAAGACAGTCACCATGATTGTATTTGAACGTGCGTACAATACTAGTGTGCTCAACCTCTGGGCAGTCTGCTGAGATTTTTGGAAGTGGAACCCGGTCACGAGTGTACACATTCGTAAGTTCCCACTCGCAGTTGGACCCAATGTAAACAACCCAATCTCCATTTGCGCCTGCCCAAGCCTTGCCCTCAAGTGATGGCATCTTAACATCATATGTATCATTGTCAAGCGGCATCAACTTGCACAGGGCGAGGCCTCCGTCGTGCCGACGCCAGTCATCAGGGTCACGGCGAAGAAGATAGGGGAGATCAAACCGCTCCTTGACTCTTGGGTTCCTTGTAATGATGTTATTAGTTGAGTCGAGAATGGGCTTGAACGAACCTTCCATGCTAGCCGAGGTGATGATGTCGCACCGATCAATGAGTTCCTCCACCACGTCATATTTCAGATTGGGGCAAGAATAACGGGGTCATTTCCGGCCTGTTCCCTTGATGGAGAAGACGATCGAAAAACGGCAGAAGAAAGGGTGAAGGGCTAAAGGAAAATGGAGGAGGGAGAGGAAGAGCGTGCGACAGTAGTTCCAAATCGAGAGGGAAAGGCGAAGAGTTGATGGACGGTTGCCAGTTTGCCACGGTTCACGAAGAGGCGCCCCGGCCTACACGTCCGTTCGGAAATACTCCTACTACTCGCTGTCGTCTCACTGATATGTTGAAACGGGACCACATGTCAACGAAACATGGTGTGTAATTTCTAGTGCAAAATGCGATCTGGCAGTGTTGGCCCGAGGTGCCACATTAGTTATCGACCTTTATTTTTTTAATGGCGTGCCGTCCAGTTTTGAGGCACGACTAACTGGTACTGTACACAGAGAAAATATAAACTACTCTACCACTACCCCACCTCCAGTACTAGTAGTATAAAAAAGATATATAGGCTGGAGCTTCAGCGCTTTCTTGCCAAGGGCTGCCCACTTGCTTCTCCCACTACCACCCTCTCTCCAGATCTAAAAAAGACGGCCCCTCTCTCCCTCCTCACCGGTGGTCACAGATTCGTCGGGGAAGAAAAGGACGTGTAGCGTTGACGCACTCGTCATCGGCGAGCGAGGTCATGCACTAACGACAAGGCCGTCCTCTCAGACCTAGCGCCCGCACGGGATGGCCTCCGTCCCCAAGCTCGTTGTCGTAGTGTGTGCGGAGGACGAAGACCATGAGCGAAGCCACTTCCCGCCGACCCTCAGGTATGCTACCTCTTTTCGAACCATACCCTTGTTCTATTGCCCCATCTACCACGTCATTGCATGTGGATCTTTTTCCACTCCACCATCTTCCCAATTTGCTATCCTCTGCTCTGCTGGCCACACAGACGAAAACCATAATTTGCACTATTAAAGGAAACCCTACTTCATGCAGACTAATCCATGTCTGGGTTGAATAAGGAAAGGAAGGGAGATTGTACTGTCCAAGACAGTAGGCATCGAACCCGCATCTAGGTTGAAAAGGGGAAAATCAGTAGCTAAGGAATGAGTCTCGTGTCTCTTGGTTGAAGAAGGGTAGAAAGGCATGACAACGCAATAGAGAATGACCAGGTCGATCGGTTTGTTGTCCTCACATAGGAAAAAGGTGGCTAAAGAGAACAAAAATGGGACATAATCCACATATGCTGCCTGGATATTTGTTGCTCTGGGCAACCATACCTCCCTCACCACTCTGCATCCGTGGAGGTATATCGTACTGGTGTGCCCATTGTCCGAATGGGCCTCTCATGCTCTTATTGCCACTTTTTTGCTGTTAGTATAACGCCAGCAGTCAAGTCAAGCAATGCTACTGCTAAAGTGAAGCCACATTTAACTAATGCCACTCTCAGTCTAATGCCACCGATAAATTTAAGCAATGCCATTTAATGTCACTGGATTATTTCAGGGTTAGCTGTTGATTGTGGATGTATTAAAGATTTTTTAGCTAAGGCATTCTAATGCTGTTGCACAGCCAGTATACCAACGATGAAACTTGTTACTACCTTCAGATCTTTGCACTGTTAATGCTTATAGATTACATACCTCACTTTCATTAGATAAGTTAATTTTTTTGTACAGTGTCACCAAAATGCCAAGGCGCTAATGTCATTTTATTTTGGTTAAACTGCACAAACAATTATGAAGAGAAGAGGAAAGGTCAAGAGTGGGCACTTCCTCCTCCGGCTGTTCTCTTGATTCGTTCGATCAAGTTTTTATGTTTGATTGATTATCAAGATTGGGATAGCAATTTTTAAGGTCCCCCCGAGTTTGAAATGATATTTACCTTGGAGGTACATGGTTTGCAATTTTTTTATACTGTCATTAGTTAATAATGCTAGTTACCTTCAGACTTTTGTATTTGGTTTAATGCTCATGCACAACTAGTATACCAATGATGAAACTTGTTACCTTTAGGTTTTGTATTGTTAATTCTTATAGAAACCTTCCAGTGCTAGAGTTTATTGAAATCTGTTCAGTAAAACCATTGTACTGTACCCTGTAATAACTAGCTACTCTACTGTTGCACTAGCCACTGGATTAGTGTATATTTGTAGTATTCGAGTGGTGTTGCATTAGCGTATGGACATAAATAAAGTGTGGCAAGCTTTCCTAGATATGTGCTCAAGAAAACTACTACCTGTTTTTCTAAATACTAGACGTTTAGGTACTTTAAGTTGAACCGCGAAAACGTCTTATATTAAGGAACAGAGGGTGTAGAGTTCACTCAAATTATCCCGGTAAAGCTAGTCACACCTTTGTTAAAATTAATGTTCATTATGTTATCGGAGGAGGTCTGTATGTTTGTCTCTAATGCCTGTCGACTACATACCTGACATCATGATGTCATGTTAAGTCATTTCCTTTTGTACAGTGTAACTGAATTGTCAAGGCGGTGATGGCCTTTTATTTTAGTAGAACTGCACAAATTTTGCTTAAAAGAAGAGGAAAGGTCAGGAATGACTCAGTTTTTCAGAAAAAACTATGTATGCCTTCCTGACATCAGCCGTTGTTGCTTTATTTATTCCTTCAAACAGGTGGTTAGAAACAGTCTTGCTACCTTTTCCCATTAAGAAATTGGAATGCTTATATTTGTGAGTCTATGCTTCAACTAGTGCCACTTTTATAGTAATCACACTTTCAATATCTATGCAAACAGGGACGCTCGATTTTAGTGGAACCGCACAAAAAGTCCAACTGGTTCAACATTAGGAGCATGTTTTTTTTCCAAACCTTTATATCCAATTGGTGGCACTATGAGCTGTTCATTACGAAGGTACATGGTTTGCTACTATCTTGCTACTCTTTTTGTACTGTCATTAGATAGTAATACTAGTGGTTTGCATGTGAAGTTATTGGCAGGGTGGACCTACATTGGAGGTGCGGGACAGGATTCAATGATTGGATGCTCAATTTCGGTTGTATCGATTTCACCTCTTCCATCACTGCGAACATGGATATCCTTGGTCTGATGAAGAATGGGCACTATATTTCTACTCTGAACCAACAAATCAATTCAGGATGAAATTGTCCAAGGCAAAACATAACTGTATCAGATTGTCCAGTGCTGAACATGACAGATGCTAAGCGGAAGAGACATGTTTAAACTGAAAATACATGGTGTGGTATATGTTTACTAGCTGCTTGATATTTGTGCAGACAGAGATGTCTGCCCGTTGCTATTTGGCAAACAAACAAAGTGTCCTCAATTTTGGTTGAATTGCACAAGAAAATAGTATAGTCACTACATGTAGTGCCATTTGAAAATAGACACAAAGATTGGATAGTCACTTCATGGACTGCAGAAAAGTAGTACTGTATTATTTACTGGGCAACACTAGGTGCTTCATTGCTTTGGTCTGATTATACAATGGGCATCATTTTGGCTAAGTTAAAGTTTGTATTCCGAAAATAGTCTCGCAGTGTGATCGAGAGAAGACCAAATCATATTGTACTGGATGTTCCTCCATCATGCGTGGTTCATTCTCATGGTTCCAGCTGTTGGTGAAACCACTTACGTTTGCAAGAGGAATTGTAGACTTCACAAACAAATTTGTCTTCCAGTCTGTACTGAATGTTGGCCAAGAGAAGCATCCATGTTAGTAGGAAGAACAAATGTTTTTTCTAGATCTTTGCTTTTGGAGCTACATATTTGTATATGATCTGTGAATCATTGAGATGCATTAACATGTTGATCTTATGTATGGGAATCGTACTAGTTAGTTTTAGTTGCGACGCAAGATCCAAAGTGGCTGATCTTTGCTTTTGGAGCTACATATTTGTATATGATCTATGAATCATTGAGATGCATTAACAGTTACTTATTTCTGTTCGCTCAGTGTTTACAAGTTACTGATCGATCACTAGCTAGCCTACAAATGCACTCCTGGCAGTTTTATTTGCGACGCAAGATGCGAAGTGGCAGTTTTTTGAATAAAAATGCCTACCTCTGAAGAAACTGACAAGCTACACTATCGATCCTACACGGATAAAAATGCCTACCTCTGAAGAAACTGACAAGCCACACTATCGATCCTACAGGGATAAATAGTGGATCATGCACGTACTACCTCCTTTCTGGTTTGCAGGGCTCAATTCAAGAAACGACCTACTCGATCCTACACGAATAAATAGCGGATCACACACGTACTAGTACCTCCTTTCCGGTTTGCAGGGTTTAATTCAAACCTCTCACCAACCAAGGTACTCCCTCCGTCCGGGTTTATTAGTCCCGTGAGCAAAGCAGCAAGACCAAGGCATGGCAATAATTAACGGCATGCAGAAGTTTAAGCCTAATTAATTCTAGCGATTTAAGTGTCTGCATGCGTGCCCTCGGCTGTGACTCATTGCATGCTGCTTCGCGTACTGCCTGCGAGTGATTCTGAGTGCCTGCATGCAGCCGGCCGTAATTAAGGCAGCTAACTGATGCGAAAAAAGATACGCTTTAATTGTTGCGGGCTTTTTAAATCTGTGGAATCATTATTGACAAGGAGGGAGATGATTCGAGTGCACTCGTTTGACCGCCATGCCGGCGTGTGACCCAGACGGGATGGGACAACACAGTCATAATTTCAGTTTCTCTAGTTTTCCACGGCAAGCTGGCACGCTAAGCCATTATGCATTGAATTTCGATGACTGTCGGGCTACCTTCCCCCTATAAGTACTATTTCCCGGCCTTCTCCGGTGCCACCGTGACCCAACTAGCCATATCCTCATAAGCCCCCACTGGCCCGATGTCGCTCGCCACGTCCGCAATGCCCCCGCCCATCCGCGGTAGGCGACCCCGAAGGCGGTCACCGCCGGAACTAGTGTTCGGTTTTTCACCGGAAGGCAGACGGAGGGAGGAGGCATTCTATCTGTCTTTAGATGGAAATGCGGATATCGAGGAGTTGTTGGAGCGCGACCGCATGGCGGAGGAGCAGGAGTTGTTGGAGCGCGACCGCCTGGCGGAGGAGCAGCGTATCACCGATTTGCGCCGCCAGCGGGACATGGAGCATCAGCGCACCGACACTCTGAGTCACGAGCAGAGCGCCCGCAACTGGGCCGACTACATGGAGGGCAGCGCCCGACAAATAGCCCCGGAGGCTGTCGGGCACGCACGCGTTCGCGACGCCGATTTTTACTACCAGCTCGTCAAGTCGGTTTCCTGCTTGGAAGCCGAAGCTTCGGTGGACCATGCCGGCATGGAAAGGGCCAACGCGCGCGAGCAATGCGCCCTATCACACCTCTTACAAGTCCGAGGCGAGGCGCAGGATGCCGGTGCCGGCATTTAGTGTGTACCACAGATGGCGGCCGGCATCGTCTAGTTAGCTAAGAGTAAGTTAGTACTTGTACGCTACTCAAGTATTAGTGGGAGTAGATAGTTAACTTGGCTATGATGGTTGTCAACGTGGAAGTTCAGTACTCTATATGTGGATCAGACCTGTTACTCTGCTCTGAATGTTGAACTTTCCGTTTGAACGTGTGGAATGGGCTGTTATTTTTTCAAATGGGTTGTATTTGTCCTTCACTGGTTTAGAGGTTGACTTATGGGCCTAGCAAGTTGAGGCATACACAATCAGGAGATGATTGTACGTGGAGAGGATGATAGCAGGGACCCGCCAAGGTCCTGGCAGTACGCAAGCAAGTGCCTCCTCAAGCCAATAAAAAAATGGCTCCTCCTAGTGGATTTCTGACATCTGGGTCCCATGCCATTGTCAACATAGTCAATAAACGAGAGAATTGCACAACGAGCGGCTGACACCAGGGACCCAGCAGCTCGCCCAGTTATTTTTGTTTTGGGTTAATTTGATAAATGCCACTCCAAATCTGGTGTATCCGAGAAATGCCACTGCAATTTCCAAACTTTGAAAAATGCCATTTCATGCCATTTCTAGTGGCATTTTTCGAAGTCTGGAGTGGCGTTTTTCAAAGTGTGCAAACTGCAGTGGCGTTTTTCAAAGTTAGCAAAAATTGCAGTGGCATTTTTCAAAGTTTGGAAATTGCAGTGGCATTTTTATGAATCGCAAATAATTGGAGTGGCATTTATCTAATTTGTTTTTGAGACGGAAGCAGGGTGTCAACTGGGCTATGCGGGACCTCTGGCCTGTCTAGACAGCCTTTTCTTTTATGTTTACCACATACCAGCCTAGTAGTTTTTTTTCTTTCTGAAAATGGCTAGCCAAGTTTTTTTGTGATTTGTCAAGTAAGTTGCTTTATCAGGCCTGTTGGGCTGCAAATCTTTCAAGACGAGGAGAGCTTCATTCGGCTGGCCAAGAAAATGGCCTATCAGTAATGAGAAATGGGCTGTACATTTTTAAAACACATCAAACCGGAAATTAGTTTCAAATATCTTTTTTTCATTTCGAGATTTTAAATTGCATTGATTTTTATGCATGGATAATTTATTGAATTTTATATTGAGATGCATTTATTTTTAAAATCAGTCCGAATGTGATTCGAAATTTCGGGATTAAAAACAGTTCATACCGCACCGACATATGCAAAATTTTGTATAATTTTTTAACCGTGGCCACAATATGGGCTGTAATGCTAACAAAAAGAATATGGGCTCCAAAAAAACCCGTAAGAATTAGCAAATGGGCTGTAAATTATTTGAAATGGTGGTAGATGGGCTATAAGCTATTTTCCACAGATTTGAGGCTTTCCATAGATGGCATGTATATTGTTGGATGTCCATCCAACGGCCATCATGCTTCTTCAATCTCTGCTCTTCCTGCTCCAGCCGCTCAAACAAGCGCCGGCGGGACTGCCTGCTCCCTCCTCCCCGCGGCCGGCTGTGCTGCCGCGCAGGCCTCACTGCCCCATCGTACTCCCATCGCTGGCCTAGCCATCCCTCTACTCACCCACAGTCCCACACATGCTGTTATTCTCCGGCAACGGCAGACGAACCAGTAAACCCTCGTACAGTCGTACTCCCCTCCGCGTGGGAAACAACTACCGAGTCTTCCCTGCCCCCGCGTCGTTCCCTTCCTAGGCCTCGCCGTCGTCCATCGCCCTGGTGCTCTCGGCGTGGCGTGGTCAACGTGGTCAATGACCGACATGCATCTGACAACTGGGTCCACGGCTGCACGCAAGGAAATGCCTCCTTATTACGTGCAAAATAGTGTTTCCTCCACCTGACATCTAGGACCCACCGAAAGGGCCACTGTATTTTGCAAAAATATTTACCGCCGCTGACAGCTCGGACCCACCAGCTATATCTTCGCACGCAAGGAAGTGCCTCCTTATTACGCACAAAAAAATGAATACCCCCCTGCTAGCTGGGACCCAGTATAGTGGGCCTACTAAGTTGATGGGGACGAAGGGCTTTGTCAACTTAGTCAATATGCACGATTCTAGCTCGACTAACCGTATGATGTCCATCCAACGGCCGTAGTGCTTCTTCAACCGCTGGTCTTCTTGCTCCAGCCGCCCAAAGCAGCGCCGGTCGTGTCACCTGCTCCTGCCTCCCGTAGCCGGCTGTGCTGCCGCGGAGGCCTCACCGTCCCATACTACTACCGCTGGCCAGGCCATACCTCCACTCCACTCACCCACACCCCCTGTTATTCTACGGAGACGGCAGCGCAACCGAACCAGTGAACCCTCGTACTCCTCTCCGCGTGGGCATCCACTGCCGCGCCTTCCCCGGCCCCGCGTCATCCCCTTCCTAGGCCTCGCCGTCGTCCACCATCGTGGTGCTCTCGGCGCGGCATGGTCAATGTGGTCAACGACCGAATTCCATCGGAAGAATACTGTACGTGGAGAGGCTGACAGCTGGGTCCACGGCAGCCGCAAGGAAGTGCCTCCTTATTATGCGGAAATAATTATTCGTCCACCTGACAGCAGGGACCCACCGGACGGGCCACCTGTATTTCATGAAAAAACATTTGCCCCTGATTGCTGGGACCCACCCGACGGGCCACCGTATTTCGTGAAAAAAACGTTCCCCCTGCTGTCAACTCAGACCCACCGGAAGTGCCTCCTTATTACGCACAAAAAATGAATACCCCCTGCTAGTTGGGACCCGCCTTGGTGGGAGGCTGACTTGTGGGCCTACTAAGTTGACGGGGATGGAGGGCTTTGTCAACTTAGTCAATATAAACGATTCTAGCTCCAGTGACCGTACGATGTCCATCCAACGGCCGTAGTGCTTCTTCAACCTCTGGTCTTCTTGCTCCAGCTGCCCAAAGCAGCGCCTGTCGTGCCACATGCTCCTGCCTCCCGTGGCTGGATGTGCTACCACGGAGGCCTCACCGCCCCCTACTATTCCCACCGCTGGCCAGGCCCTGCGGCGACGACAACCTCACACCACAGCCGGACCAGTGAACCCTCGTACTCCTCCCTACGCGGGCTTCCACTGCCGCGTCTTCCCCGGCTCCCCGTTGTCCCCTTCCTAGGCTTCACCGTCGTCCACCGCCCTGGTGCTCTCGGTGCGGCGTGGTCAACGTGGTCAAGGAACGACTTCCATCAGACGTGGACTGTACATGGAGAGGCTGACATCTGGGTCCACGGCCGCAGCAAGGAAGTGCCTCCTTATTACGCGGAAAATAATTATTCCTCCACCTGACAGCGGGGACCCATCGGACGGGCCACCGTATTTTGCAAAAAAACATTCCCCCTGACTGCTGGGACCCACAAGCTACATCTTCGCACACAAGGAAGTGCGTCTGGAAAAGAAAAACGATTCGCCTCCCTGACTGCTGGGACCCACTGATACGTCCATTTTGCATCATGCTTTTATGATAATATTTATTGCATTATGGGCTGTTATTTCACGTTATGTCACAATACTTATGGCTATTCTCTCTTATTTTACAAGGTTTACATGAAGAGGGAGAATGCTGGCAGCTGGAATTCTGAGCTGGAAAAGGAGCAAATATTGGAGGCCTATTCTACGCAACTCCAAAAGTCCTGAAACTCCACAGAATACCTTAAAATAAATAAATAAAAATCATCGCCAAAGATGAAGGCCAGGGGGCCCACCCTGCTCACGAGGGTGGGGGCGCCCCCCTGGGCGCGCCCCCTACCTTGTGGGCCCCCTGGTGGCTCTCCGACGCCCATCTTCTCCTATATGAAGTCTTTCGATGAGAAAAAAAAATAAGAAGCAACCTTTCGGGACGAGACTCCGCCGCCACGAGGTGGAACCTTGGCGGAACCAATCTAGGGCTCTGCAGAGCTGTTCTGCGAGGGACAATTCCTTCCGGGAGGGGGAAATCATCACCATCGTCATTACCAACGCTCCTCTCATCGGGAGAGAGCAATCTCCATCAACATCTTCACCAGCACCATCTCATCTCCAAACCCTAGTTCATCTCTTGTATCCAATTCTTGTCTCCAAGCCGGGATTGGTGCTAGTAGTTTGCTAGTAGTGTTGATTACTCCTTGTAGTTGATGCTAGTTGGTTTATTTGGTGGAAGATCATATGTTCAGATCCTTTATGCACTTTATTACCCCTCTGATTATTAACATGAATATGCTTTGTGAGTAATTACGTTTGTTCCTGAGGACAAGTGAGAAGTCTTGCTATTAGTAGTCATGTGAATTTGGTATTCGTTCGATATTTTGATGAGATGTATGTTGTCTAGCCTCTAGTGGTGTTATGTGAACGTCGACTACATAACACTTCACCATTATTTGGTCCTAGAGGAAGGCATTGGGAAGTAATAAATAGATGATGGGTTGCTAGAGTGACAGAAGCTTAAACCCTAGTTTATGTGTTGCTCCGTAAGGGGCTGATTTGGATCCGTATGTTTCATGCTATGGTTAGGTTTACCTTAATACTTTTGTTGTAGTTGCGGATGCTTGCAATAGAGGCTAATCATAAGTGGGATGCTTGTCCAAGTAAGGGCAGTACCCAAGCACCGGTCCACCCACATATCAAATTATCAAAGTACCGAACGCGAATCATATGAGCGTGATGAAAACTAGCTTGACGATATTCCCATGTGTCCTCGGGAGCGCTTTTCACATTATAAGAGTTTGTCCAGGCTTGTCCTTCGCTACAAAAAGGATTGGTCCACCTTGCTGCACTTTATTTACTTTTGTTACTTGTTTCTCATTACAATTCATCTTATCACAAAACTATCTATTACCACTTATTTCAGTACTTGCAGAGAATACCTTGCTGAAAACCGCTTATCATTTCCTTCTGCTCCTCGTTGGGTTCGACACTCTTACTTATCGAAAGGACTAAAATAGATACCCTATACTTGTGGGTCATCAAGACTCTTTTCTGGCGCCGTTGCCGGGGAGTGAAGCGCCTTTGGTAGGTGGAATTTGGTAAGGAAAAATTTATTTAGTGTGCTGAAATTTTCTTTCACTTGTTGCTTTGGAAAGTAATTGTCTGAGGGGCTTGTTCGGGGTATCTTCACCCCATCCAGTAGAGCAAAGAGTTGCTCCTCAACCTACTCAACCTACTGAACCTATTGAAAATGAAACTCCTTTTGAGATTCCTTCGAGTTTGATGGAAAAACTGCTAGCTAATACTTTTACAGGAGATGGAACAAAGCATCCTGATGAACATCTACGCTATGTGGATGATGTTTGTGGACTATTTAAGCTTGCAGGTATACCCGATGATGTTGTTAAGAAGAAGGTCTTCCCTTTATCTTTGAAGGGAGACACATTGATATGGTACAGGCTATGTGATGATATGAGATCATGGAACTATAAAAGATTGAAATTGGAATTTCATCAAAAGTATTACCCTATGCATCTTGTTCATCGTGATCGCAATTATATATATAACTTTTGGCCACGCGAAGGATAAAGCATCGCTCAAGCTTGGGGGAGGCTTAAATCAATGTTATATTCATGCCCCAATCATGAGCTCGCAAGAGAAGTGATTATGCAAAGTTTTTATGCTCGGCTTTATGATAACAATCGCACCATGCTTGATACTTCTTGTGTTGGCTCTTTTATGATGAAGACTATTGAATTCAGATGGAATTTATTGGATAGAATTAAACGCAACTCTGAAGATTGGGACCTCGATGAAGGTAAGGAGTCAGGTATGACACCTAAGTTTGATTGTGTTAAATCTTTTATGGATACCGATATTTTCCGTAAGTTTAGCACTAAATATGGACTTGACTCTGAAATAGTAGCTTCTTTCTGTGAATCTTTTGCTACTTATGTTGATCTCCCCAAGGAGAAGTGGTTTAAATATCATCCTCCCATAGAAGTAAAAGTAGTTGCACCTATTAAAGTTGAAGAAAAGATTGTCACTTATAATGATCCTATTGTTCCCACTTCTTATGTTGAGAAACCACCTTTCCCTGTTAGAATGAAGGATCATGCTAAAGCTTCAACTGTTGTTCGTAAAAGCAATATTAGAACTTATACTCCTCCTGAGCAAGTCAAAGTAGAACCTAATATTGCTATTGTTAAAGATCTCTTGTCTGATAATATCGATGGGCATGTTATTCAATTCCAGCGTGAAACTGCTAGAATTGCTAAACCTTGTGATAAAGATAAACATAGACCTGTGGTAGGCGTGCCTATTATTTCTGTTAAAATAGGAGATGATTGTTATCATGGCTTGTGTGATATGGGTGCTAGTGCTAGTGTTATACCCATTGACTTATACAAAGAAAGTATGCATGATATTGCACGTGCTGAGTTAGAAGGTATTGATGTTGCAATTAAACTTGCCAATAGAGATACTATTTCTCCAGTGGGAATTGTTAGAGATGTTGAAGTCTTGTGTGGGAAAACCAAATATCCCGCTGATTTTCTTGTTCTTGGTTCTCCACAACATAGCTTTTGTCCCATTATATTTGGTAGACCCTTCTTGAATACTGTTAATGCTAAGATAGACTGCAAAAAGAATGTTGCTAGTATTGGCTTGGATGATATGGTTCATGAGTTTAATTTCTCTAAATTTAGTAAACAACATCATGAGGAAGAATTGCCTAGTAAGGATGAAATTATTGGTCTTGCTTCTATTGCCGTACCTCCTAGTGATCATTTAGAACACTATTTGCTAGACCATGAAAATGATATGTTCATGAATGAAAGAAGGGAAATAGATGAAGTATTCTTTAAACATGAACCTATTCTGCAACACAATTTGCCTATTGAAATCCTAGGGGATCCTCCTCCACCCAAGGGTGATCCCGTGTTTGAGCTTAAACCGTTGCCTGATAATCTCAAATATGCTTATCTTGATGAAAAGAAAATATATCCTGTTATTAGTAGTGCTAACCTTTCAGAGCATGAAGAAGAAAGATTATTGAAAACTCTGAAGAAGCACCGTGCCGCTATTGGATATACACTTGATGATCTTAAGGGCATTAGTCCCACTCTATGTCAACATAAAATAAATTTGGAAGCGGATGCCAAACCAGTTTGTGATCCTCAACGACGTTTGAATCCTAAAATGAAAGAAGTGGTAAGAAAATAAATACTCAAGCTTCTGGAGGCAGGTATAATTTATCCCGTTGCTGATAGTCAGTGGGTAAGTCATGTCCATTCTGTCCCTAAGAAGGGAGGTATTACTGTTGTCCCTAATGATAAAGATGAATTGATCCCGCAAAGAATTATCACAGGTTATAGGATGGTAATTGATTTCCATAAGTTAAATAAGGCTACTAAGAAAGATCATTACCCCTTACCTTTTATTGATCAAATGCTAGAAACATTATGCAAACATACACATTATTGCTTTCTAGATGGTTATTCTGGTTTCTCTCAAATACCTGCGTCAGCTAAAGATCAATCAAAGACTACTTTTACATGCCATTTTGGTACTTTTGCTTATAGACGTATGCCTTTTGGTTTATGTAATGCACCTTCTACCTTTCAAAGATGCATGATGGCTATATTCTCTGACTTTTGTAAAAAGATTTGTGAGGTCTTCATGGACGACTTTTCCGTCTATGGTTCCTCTTTTGATGATTGCTTGAGCAATCAAGCTCGAGTTTTGCAGAGATGTGAAGAAACTAATCTTGTCTTGAATTGGGAAAGTGCCACTTTATGGTTAATGAAGGTATTGTCTTGGGGCACAAAGTTTCTGAAAGAGGTATTGAAGTTGATAAAGCCAAGGTTGATGCTATTGAAAAAATGCCATGTCCCAAGGACATTAAAGGTATAAGAAGTTTCCTTGGTCACGCCGGATTTTATAGGAGGTTCATTAAGGACTTCTCAAAAATCTCTCGGCCTCTGACTAATTTATTACCAAAAGATGTACCATTTGTCTTTGATGATGATTGTGTAGAAGCATTTGAGATACTTAAGAAAGCATTAGTCTCTGCACCTGTTGTTCAGCCACCTGATTGGAATTTACCCTTTGAAATTATGTGTGATGCTAGTGATCATGCTGTAGGTGCTGTTCTAGGGCAAAGAGTTGATAAGAAATTGAATGTTATCCATTATGCTAGTAAGACTCTAGACAATGCTCAAAGAAACTATGCTACCACCGAAAAGGAACTTTTAGCAGTTGTATTTGCTTGTGATAAATTCAGACCCTATATTGTTGATTCTAAAGTAACTATTCACACTGATCATGCTGCTATTAAATATCTTATGGAAAAGAAGGATGCAAAACCTAGACTCATTAGATGGGTTCTCTTGCTGCAAGAATTTGATTTGCATATTGTTGATAGAAAAGGAGCTGAGAACCCCGTTGCAGATAACTTATCTAGGTTAGAGAATGTTCTTGATGACCCGCTACCTATTGATGATAGCTTCCCTGATGAGCAACTAAATGTCATAAGCACTTCTCGTAGCACTCCATGGTATGCTGATTATGCTAATTATATTGTCGCTAAATTTATACCACCTAGCTTCACATACCAGCAAAAGAAAAAGTTTTTCTATGACTTGCGACATTACTTTTGGGATGACCCACATCTTTATAAAGAAGGAGTAGATGGTGTCATTAGATGTTGTGTACCTGAGCATGAACAGGAACAGATCCTACGCAAGTGTCACTCCGAAGCTTATGGAGGACACCATGCTAGAGATAGAACTACACATAAGGTATTGCAATCTAGTTTTTATTGGCCTACTCTCTTCAAGGATGCCCGTAAGTTTGTTTTGTCTTGCGATGAATGTCAAAGAATTGGTAATATTAGTAGACGTCAAGAAATGCCTATGAATTATTCACTTGTTATTGAACCATTTGATGTTTGGGGATTTGATTATATGGGACCTTTTCCTGCCTCTAATGGATACACACATATTTTAGTTGCTGTTGATTATGTTACTAAGTGGGTAGAAGCTATTCCAACTAGTAGTGCTGATCATAACACTTCTATTAAAATGCTTAAGGAAGTTATTTTTCCGAGATTTGGAGTCCCTAGATATTAATGACTGATGGTGGTTCACACTTTATTCATGGTGCTTTCCGTAAGATGCTTGCTAAATATGACGTTAATCATAGGATTGCATCTCCTTATCACCCGCAGTCTAGTGGTCAAGTAGAATTGAGCAATAGAGAGCTCAAATTAATTTTTCAAAAGACTGTTAATAGGTCTAGAAAGAATTGGTCCAAGAAACTTGATGATGCATTATGGGCCTATAGAACTGCATATAAAAATCCTATGGGTATGTCTCCGTACAAAATGGTCTATGGAAAAGCTTGTCACTTACCTCTCGAACTAGAACATAAGGCATATTGGGCTATTAAAGAGCTCAACTATGATTTCAAACTTGCCGGTGAGAAGAGGTTATTTGATATTAGCTCACTTGATGAATGGAGAAGCCAAGCTTATGAAAATGCCAAGTTGTTTAAAGAAAAGGTTAAAAGATGGCATGACAAAAGGATACAAAAGCGTGAGTTTAATGTAGGTGATTATGTATTGCTATACAACTCTCGTTTAAGATTTTTTGCAGGAAAGCTTCTCTCTAAGTGGGAAGGTCCCTACGTTATCGAGGAGGTCTATCGTTCCGGTGCCATAAAAATCAACAACTTCGAAGGCACAAATCCGAAGGTGGTAAACGGTCAAAGGATCAAACACTATATCTCAGGTAATCCTATAAATGTTGAAACTAATATTATTGAAACCGTAACCCCGGAGGAATACATAAGGGACACTTTCCAGAACATTCTAGACCCCGAAAAGGAATAGGTATGTGGTACGGTAAGTAAACCAACTCCAAAACAATTTTTAAGGCAATATTTCTCCGTTTTGGGATATTTAGAAAAATAGAAAAATAAGTAGCAGTCCGGGGAGGACACGAGGCCTCCATGAGGGTGGAGGGCGCGCCCTACCCCCCTGGGCGCGCCCCTACCTCGTGAGCACCTCGTGTGCCCTCCGGACTCCGTTTCCTTGCACGATACGTATTTTGGTCGGTAAAAATTCATTATATATACTCCCGAAAGTTTTGACCACCGTATCACGCAAATATCCTCTGTTTTCGTTTCGAGCTATTTCCGTTGCAGATTTAGAGCACCATGACTTCTCCCTCTTCCAGCAACGAAGACAAGGATGCTTGGCTATTGAAGATAGAGTTGAAAAGAGAGGAACCAGAAGAAATCAACAAGGATGAAAGGATCAAGAAGGCCATGGAGGTTCAAGCTCCGGTGGTGAACGAAGAATACATCCCTCAACTTTTACCTAACCTTTTCACTCCAACAGAGATTGAAGCTTTCAAGATGATTGAGTTAGCCCGCATACAGAACAAGTATCTTACATAGGAGAATATTTTGTTGAAGGATCATATTGCTGGGCTCAAGGGCATTATCCGCAAGTTGGAAGAACTTTTATGCTCGATGTGCGATTATCCACCATCATCATCACCACCTCCATCACCCCCGAGGATATAATCACATGGGTATGGGCACTCCTCTTGGCAACTACCAAGCTTGGGGGAGGTGCCCTGGTATTGTATCACCATCACAACTCCTATCTTTACCGTTTTTCTTAGTTCGATCCTATTAGTAGTATCTTGATTTAGTAGAATAAAGTCATGGCATGATCTAGTTTCGAGTTTTGCTTTATGATCCTTCTTTGTAACCGAGTCCGTGAGATATATAATAAATATTAGTGTCGAGTCAAGGGCTTGATTGTTTTGCCATGATCTTGGGTGATTAGAAGAAAAGAATAAAAAGAATCAAAGAGTTCATATTGATCTTAGTGAAAGTAATGACTTCACATAGAAAGAGTATGATGATTAAAAGTTGTTGGGAGTTGGCAAATATAGCTTTGGTCATCGTTGCAATTAATAGGAAGTAATAAGGAAAGAGAGGTTTCACATATAGATATATTATCATTGACATCTTTTATGATTGGGAGCACTCATTAAAATATGACATGTTAAAGAGTTGAGGTTGGACAAGGAAGACAACATAATGAGTTATGTTTTCTTACATCCGAGATAAAGTATGTTGTCATGGATCCTCTACCGTGTTGAGCTTGCCTTTCCCCCTCATGCTAGCCAAATTCTTAGCACCAAGTAGAAATACTACTTGTGCTTCCAAATACCCTTAAACCAGTTTTGCCATGAGAGTCCACCATATCTACCTATGGATTGAGTAAGATCCTTCAAGTAAGTTGTCATCGGTGCAAGCAATAAAAATTGCTCTCTAAATATGCATGACTTATTAGTGCAGAGAAATAAGCTTTGTACGAACTTGTCGTGGACCTTTATTATGCAGTCCGTCGCTTTTATGGTAGGGTACAACATTGCAATCATGCTCATCTTAATGCGAAAGAACGTCACTTTATATTGCCCCTTGTATATGGACCTTTATTATGCAGTCCGTCGCTTTTATTGCTTCCATAACAAGTTCGTACAAAGCTTATTTTCTCCACACTAATAAGTGCATATTTAGAGAGAAATTTTTATTGCTTGCACCGATGACAACTTACTTGAAGGATCTTACTCAATCCATAGGTAGATATGGTGGACTCTCATGGCAAAACTGGGTTTAAGGATATTTGGAAGCACAAGTAGTATCTCTACTTGGTGCAAGGAATTTTGGCTAGCATGAGGGGAAAAGGCAAGCTCAACATGTTTGAATGATCCATGACAATATAATTTAACTGAGATGCGAGAAAACATAACCCATTACATTGTCTTCCTTGTCCAACATCAACTCTTTAGCATGTCATACATAATGAGTGCTCACAATTATAAAATATGTCTATGATAATATATTTATATGTGAAACCTCCCTTCCTTCAATATTCTTTCATGCATTGTTCAAATGACTAATACAATGCTTGCTAACCATCAATAAATTTAGAACCTCTACTTCTTAGATGTGAAGTCATTACTACCCATGGGATAAGCAAAAGAGACATATATAATTTCACATTTATGACATTCAACTCATTCAACCATTTACTCATAGGATATAAGTGAAGCACACGAGTAAAAGGAAAGCTACTCCAAAAAGATATAAGTGAAGATCAACGAGTAGCTAAATAATTATGCAACTATGTGAAGACTCTCTCCCAATAAAGAATTTCAGATCTTGGTATTGTATTCAAGCAGCAATAAAAACAAAACAAATGACTTTGCAAAGATAGCACAACTCATGTGAAGAAGCAAAAACTTAGGCTCAACTGATACTAACCGATGATTGTTGAAGAAGAAAGGTGGGATGCCTACCGGGGCATCCCCAAGCTTAGATGCTTGAGACTTCTTGGAATATTATCTTGGGATGCCTTGGGCATCCCCAAGCTTGAGCTTTTGTGTCTCCTTAATTCCTTTTATATCACGGTTTCTCTTTTTATCAAAAGCTTCATCCACACCAAACTCAACAAGAACTCGTGAGATAGGTTAGTATAAGCCAATACAAAACCTTATCATATTCTACTGTAACAAATCACTAATATTATTATTCAACATTTAATACTAAATGTCTCTGCATATTTAATACTCCTATCCTCAAATAGAATCATTAAACAAGCAAACATATGCAAACAATGCAACCATAACAGCAATCTGCCAAAACAGTATAGTCTGTAAAGACTGCAAGAGTATCGATACTTACCTAACTCCAAATATTATGAACTAAAATTCCCACTGTAATATATTTATCAGAGCTTAATATGCAAAAATATTCAACGTTATACCATTCTCTGACCTTTCTAGGGAATTTTTGCAACAGCGGTAAACTTTCTGTTTTCAAACAACAACATGTATACTAGCAAAATAAGCATGGCAAAGGCTATCCTTGACATTTTTATTGAAACTAAAGATGCAAAACATTATTCTAACTAACGGAAAGCAAACACTAACAAAATAAAATGACGCTCCAAGCAAAACACATATCATGTGGTGAATAAAAATATACCTCCAAGTAAAGTTACCGATTAACGAAGATAAAAGAGGGGATGCCTTCCGGGGCATCCCCAAGATTAGGCTCTTGGTTGTACTTGTATATTACCTTGGGGTGCCTTGGTAATCCCCAATCTTATGCTCTTGCCACTCCTTATTTCGTAGTCCATCGAATCTTTACCCAAAACTTGAAAACTTCAACCACACAAAACTCAAAACAAAACTCGTAAGCTCCGTTAGTATAAGAAAATAAAGCCACCACTTAAGTACTGTAATTAACTCATTCTAAATTCCTATTGGTGTAATATATACTTTATTCTAACTTATCTATGGTTCATACCCTCCGATACTACTCATAGATTCATCAAAATAAGCAAACAACACATAGAAAACAGAATCTGTCAAAAACAGAACAATATGTAGTAATCTGTATTAAACGTATACTTCTGGAACCTCAAAAATTATGAAATAAATTTCTGGACCTGCGTAATTTGTCTATTAAACATCTTCAAAAATAATAAACCTAAAATCACTCTCCAGTAAAAAATGGCAGCTAATCTCGTGAGTGCAAAAGTTTCTGTATTTTACAGCAAGATCATATAAACTTCACCCAAGTCTTCCCAAAGGTTCTACTTGGCACTTTATTGAAATAGAAGCTATAAAACATGATTAATACAGTAGCATAATCATGTGGACACACAAAAAAAGTAAGAGTAAATATTGGGTTGTCTCCCAACAAGCGCTTTTCTTTAATGCCTTTTTAGCTAGGCATGATGATGACAATGATGCTTACATAAAAGATAAGAATTGAAACATAACGGGAGCATCATGAAGCATATGACTAGCACATTTAAGTCTGACCCACTTCCTATGCATAGGGATTTTGTGAGCAAACAACTTGTGGGAACAATAATCAACTAGCATAGGAAGGTAAAACAAGCATAGCTTCAAAATTTTCAACACATAGGGAGGAAACTTGATATTGTTGCAATTCCTACAAGCATATATTCCTCCCTCATAATAATATTCAGTAGCATCATGAAAGAATTCAACAATATAACCAGCACCTAAAGCATTCTTTTCATGATCTATAAGCATAGAAAATTTACTACTCTCCACATAAGCAAATTTCTTCTCATGAATAGTAGTGGGAGCAAACTCAACAAAATAATTATCATGTGAGGCATAATCCAATTGAAAACTGAAATCATGATGACAAGTTTCATGGTTATCATTATTCTTTATAGCATACAAGTCATCACAATAATCATCATAGATAGCAACTTTGTTCTCATAATCAATTGGAACCTCTTCCGAAATAGTGGAATCATCACTAAATAAAGTTGACACTCTTCCAAATCCACTTTCATAATCATCACAATAAGATTCAACATCCTCCAAAATAGTGGGATCAATACTACCTAAAGTTGACACTCTTCCAAACCCACTTTCATCAATATAATCATCATAAATAGGAGGCATGCTTTCATCATAAAAAATATTCTCATCAAAACTTGGGGGACAAAAAATATCATATTCATCAAACATAGCTTCCCCAAGCTTGTGGCTTTGCATATCATTAGCATCATGGATATTCAAAGAATTCATACTAACAACATTGCAATCATGCTCATCATTCAAAGATTTAGTACCAAGCATTTTAATGCATTCTTCTTCTAGCACTTGAGCACAATTTTCCTTTCCATCATACTCACGAAAGATATTAAAAAGACAAAGCATATGAGACAAAATTAACTCCATTTTTTGTAGTTTTCTTTTATAAACTAAACTAGTGATAAAACAAGAAACAAAAAGATTCGATTACAAGATCTAAAGATATACCTTCAAGCGCTAATCTCCCCGGCAACGGCGCCAGAAAAGAGCTTGATGTCTACTACACAACCTTCTTCTTCTAGACGTTGTTGGGCCTGCAAGTGCACAGGTTTGTAAGACAGTAGCAAATTTCCCTCAAGTGGATGACCTAAGGTTTATCAATTCGTAGGAGGCGTAGGATGAATATGGTCTCTCTCAAACAACCCTGTAACCAAATAACAAAGAGTCTCTTGTGTCCCCAACACACCCAATACAATGGTAAATTGTATAGGTGCACTAGTTCGGCGAAGAGATGGTGATACAAGTGCAATATGGATGGTAGATAAAGGTATTTGTAATCTGAAATTATAAAAACAGCAAGGTAACAAGTGGTAAAAGTGAGCATAATCGATATTGCAATGATAGGAAACAAGGCCTAGGGTTCATACTTTCACTAGTGCAAGTTCTCTCAACAATAATAACATAGATAGATCATATAACAATCCCTCAATGTGCAACAAAGAGTCACTCCAAAGACACTAATAGCGGAGAACAAACATAGAGATTATGGTAGGGTACGAAACCACCTCAAAGTTATTCTTTCAGATCAATCTATTCAAGAGTTCGTACTAGAATAACACCTTAAGACACAAATCAACCAGAACCCTAATGTCACCTAGATACTCCATTGTCACCTAAAGTATCCGTGGGCATGATTATATGATATGCATCACACAATCTTAGATTCATCCAACCAACACAAAGTACTTCAAAGAGTGCCCCAAAGTTTCTACCGGAGAGTCAAGAACGTGTGCCAACCCCTATGCATAGGTTCATGGGCGGAATCTGCAAGTTGGTCACCAAAACATACATCAAGAGGCACATGATATCCCATTGTCACCACAGATAAGCACGGCAAGACATACATCAAGTGTTCTCATAAAAGACTCAATCCGATAAGATAACTTCAAAGGGGAAAACTCAATTCATCAGAAGAGAGTAGAGGGGGAGAAACATCATAAGATCCAACTACAATAGCAAAGCTCGGGATACATCAAGATCATGCCATAAAGGGAACACGAGAGAGAGAGAGAGATCAAACACATAGCTACTGGTACATACCCTCAGCCTCGAGGGTGAACTACTCCCTCCTGGTCATGGAGAGCGCCGGGATGATGAAGATGGCCACCGGTGATGGGTTCCCCCCTCCGGCAGGGTGCCGGGAAGGGCTCCCGAGAGGTTTTTGGTTGCTACAGAGTCTTGCAGCGGCGGAACTCCCGATCTATCTTCTCCGTGGATGTTTTTAGGGTACGTGGGCTTATATAGGCAAAAGAAGTCGGTCGGGAGGTGCTCGAGGGGTCCACGAGACAGGGGGCGCCACCCTATAAGGGGGGGGGGGCGCCCTCCTATCTCATGGCCTCCTCGAGGCTCTTCTGACGTGAACTCCAAGTCTCCCGGATCATAATCTTCCAAAAAATCACGTTGCCGAAGGTTTCATTTTGTTTAGACTCCGTTTGATATTCCTTTTCTTCGAAATACTAAAACAGGCAATAAAACAGCAATATGGGCTGGGCCTTCGGTTAATAGGTTAGTCCCAAAAGTAATATAAAAGTGTATAATAAAGCGCATAATCATTCAAAACAGATAATAAAATAGCATGAATGCTTCATAAATTATAGTTACGTTGGAGACGTATCACGAACGTGTACGTACATATATACTGGTCGATGTAGAGGCGCGCACGTGTCGTAGTAGAGGCGCGCACGTAGCATGTACACGTACATACAGCGGCCGGGGTGCAAGAAAGAAAATACGGCCACGTATGTGTACATACAGGCGGGGTCTCGAACGCCTACTCGCGCATATATATGTACGACCAGGGTTCGTGTACATTGGCTGGGTCGGAACGGAGAAACAGCGTCGTCGTCGTGTTCATGGGGAGCCAACCGGCTGGGTCGGAATGGAATGCATGGTCTTGTTCATCGGGAGGGCTTGGACGGAACAAGCGATGGAAATGAGGCCTGGCGTACCGCAGAACGGAGGAAACGGCCTTGTGTTCGACCGGCCACATTCGAAACGGGATCCTGTTCATCGGGAGGGGTCTGGCGTACCGCAAAACGGAGGAAACGGACCTCCTACGGTCAAAATGGGGGTCCTGTTGATCGGGAGGGCTGTGGCGTACCGCAAAACGGAC
Source organism: Triticum aestivum (assembly GCF_018294505.1). Lineage (NCBI taxonomy): Eukaryota > Viridiplantae > Streptophyta > Magnoliopsida > Poales > Poaceae > Triticum > Triticum aestivum. The sequence continues at coordinate 454,134,483 of NC_057795.1, read as the reverse complement.
GAAACGGACCTCCTACGGTCGAAACGGGGGTCCTGTTGATCGGGAGGGGTGTGGCATACCGCAAAACGGACGAAACGGACCTCCTACGGTCGAAACGGGGGTCCTGTTGATTGGGAGGGGTGTGGCGTACCGCAAAACGGACGAAACGGACTTGTGTTGGAGCGCTACGGTCGAAACGGGGGTCCTGTTCATCGGGAGGGGTGTGGCGTACCGTAAAACGGGACTCCACGGGATACTGTTCATCTTCACCATCGACCTCCTCCAGCCTCCACGGGCTACTGTTCATCCACCGTCGACCTCCTCCAGCCTCCACCCGCGACTGTTCATTCACGGGCTCCTATTCATCCAGCCTCCACCGCGCGCTACTCCACCGGCTACTGTTCAACCACCCCTCCACAGGCACCCCTCCACCATTTACTGTTCATCCAGCCCTCCACTGGGTTGTCCTGTTCATCCAGCCCTCCACGGGGTCCTGTTCATCCAGCCCCAACCGGCTCTATCGATCGGGGTCCTATTCATCCAGAGGCAACGCCACGGGTCCTGTTCATCCACTCCCATGGCTCACTGTTCATCCAACCCCCCCCCCCCGCAACACTCACTGTTCATCTAGAGAGGCAGCATCGATCGGCTTCAGTTAGCAGCAGTAGTGAAGAAATCGATCGCTCGGGTTCAGTAACGCGTAGCCTGTAGTGCAATCGCTCGGGTTCAGTTAGAGCCCAACACCTCGCTTGGGTTCAGTTAGAGCCAACACCTTGCACACAGGCGCATACGTGTACGAGAGAAATGCGCATCACTCGGCCCCCGACCACCCACCGTAACCGGGAACTCCCTGAAATTTTCCTCGCCCTCGCTTCTACCATGGTTTTTTCCGTCATGGACGGCCCAAAGAATGTCATGCAGCTGTGTCTCCGGCCCGCCCAGGACGAAAATCCCATTTTCTGTCATGATTTTTTGTCATAGAAGTAGGAGCCCACCACATCTATGATGATACCGGGTTTTGTCACAATTATCGTCATAGAACTGTCATATGTATGATAGAAATTTTTTTCGTTCGGCCCTCACGGATGTGTCTTTTTTTTGTAGTGTAGCATCCCCAAGCTTAGGGTTTTGCATATCTTTAACACAACTAGCAGTAATAGAATTTATAATAAAATCATAGCAATCATGCTTTTTATTCAAGGAGCTATCATGAATCTCTTCATAAATTCCTTCATCACAATTTTTAGATTCACGAATTTCAAGCAAAACCTCATAAAGATAATCTAGTGCACAAAACTTACTAGCAATTGGTTCATCATAATTGGATCTCTTAAAAAGATTGCGGATAAGGATCCATAGATCTTAGGTTCTCTATTTAGCAACAAATAAACAACTATTCCAACCAAACGAGCAAACAAGCCAAGTAAGACATCAAAGCAAACGAAAAAGACGAACAGAAGAAGGGCGAATAAAATGGCAAGGGTGAAGTGGGGGAGAGGAGAACGAGAGGCAAATGGCAAATAATGTAATGCGAGGGAGATGAATTTGTGATGGTTACTTGGTATGTCTTGACTTGAGCGACGACTTCACCGACAACGGCGCCAGAAATCCTTCTTGCTATCTCTTGAGCATGCGTTGGTTTTTCCCTTAAAGAGGAAAGGGTGATGCAGCAAAGTAGCGTAAGTATTTCCCTTAGTTTTTGAGAACCAAGGTATCAATCCAGTAGGAGGCTCCACACAAGTCCCTCATACCTACACAAACAAACAAGAACCTCGCAACCAACGCGATAAAGGTGATGTGAGTGCACGACCTTGGACGTGTCGTTGATTTGTCCTGATCTTTCACGGTGCAACAACCGCAACTAAATTTCACTGATAAAAGTTCCCAATTACGCGAAATATACACGCAAGCTGAAACTATGGTAACAACAACTGACAAGCAATACCTTGGCAAACAAGGCACCTCCCGTCGGAGTAGAAGTAACCGGCAAGTAATCCGTCGCCGCGGACGGATCTCATACCAATAGCTAGCAAATTCTCAATCACGAGAATCCTCTTGCCAAAGTGTAATCTTCTTAATAGAAAAACTCACATAGAAAAACAAGACGAACGCCCAGAGGGCTGCTTCATAATTTGTTATGTAAACTCTAGAAAACTAACCTCAACTAAAAGCATGGGTAACCAAGAATATATATAGCCCGTACAAACCGACTTAGTTGGCCTAAACAAGGCACACGGGCCAATTACGTAACTGAGTTACCTTCTACCGCGTGACTTGTTGTAGCGCTGCCGATCTCCTTGCCATTATGATCTTCTTCCTTTATTTTTATTTTCCAAACGTACACAGTTGACCGATTTGAAAACATATCCCTAGTATGTATGTGCATGCTCCTTATCTTCCTTTTTTCTAGCACATGCAGATCAACCATTTGTTTATTTGGGAATGCACAACTAATGAATCTGGTGCTAGTAGTTTGTTTACTTTTTATTCTCCATGTTCTCCACGTACTATTATTTCTCCAAATGCATGGATGGTATTCTTTTGCAAGTCGGCTAGGAAACAAATAGTTCCTTTCTAGTTGTTTACGTGCATGCACTTGCATGGAAACATCTAATCTAGCCTTGCGCTCACATTTAATATGGGCTCCTTCTTTGTGTATAATCGGCACAAATTCTGGACCACATAATATACGCAAGTGTCCATCTTTTCCTTTGCTAAGATGTGTCGTCTTCTTCATAATTTTGTCATCCTCGTTCTGTACTTTCTTTCTGACCTCCGCCTCCTCGACCTGCACTGTCATGGCCTCATCTACAATATCTTTTGTTTGAATCCCTTTCTCAATGGTCTTTGCAACCGTCTGTAGCTCCTTGTTAATGACTGGGGTAGTCAATATGCCATGTGTTCTAGGCATATATGTGGTATTGTATGCTACATCAAAAGGGGTTGTCAATCCCTGACGGCCACTTGCGAAAGTGAGATCTGATAGAGATAATAAGATAAATATTTTTGGTATTTTTATGATATAGATTGAAAAGTAAAGATTGCAAAGTAAAGTAGATTGAAAACTTATATGATGGAAAATAGACCCGGGGGCCATAGGTTTCACTAGTGGCTTCTCTCAAGATAGCATAAGTATTATGATGGGTGAACAAATTACTGTCGAGCAATTGATAGAAAAGTGCATAGTTATGAGAATATCTAGGCATGATCATGTATATAGGCATCACGTCCGCAACAAGTATACCGACTCCTGCCTGCATCTACTACTATTACTCCACACATCGACCGCTATCCAGCATGCATCTAGAGTATTAAGTTCATAAGAACAGAGTAACGCATTAAGCAAGATGACATGATGTAGAGGGATAAACTCAAGCAATATGATATAAACACCATCTTTTTATCCTCGATGGCAACAATACAATACGTGCCTTGCTACCCCTGCTGTCACTGGGAAAGGACACCGCAAGATTGAACCCAAAGCTAAGCACTTCTCCCATTGCAAGAAAGATCAATCTAGTAGGCCAAACCAAACTGATAATTCGAAGAGGCTTGCAAAGATAACCAATCATACATAAAAGAATTCAGAGGAGATTCAAATATTTCTCATAGATAAACTTGATCATAAACCCACAATTCATCGGATCTCGACAAACACACCGCAAAAAGAGTTACATCCAATAGATCTCCAAGAAGATCGAGGAGAACATTGTATTGAGATTCGAAGAGAGAGAAGAAGCCATCTAGCTAATAATTATGGACCTAAAGGTCTGTGGTAAACTACTCACAACTCATCGGAGAGGCTATGGTGTTGATGTAGAAGCCCTCCATGATCGATTCCCCCTCCGACGGAGCGCCGGAAAAGGCTCCAAGATGGGATCTCATGGGAACAGAAGGTTGCGGCGGTGGAAATAGGGCTTCATGGTGCTCCTAGATGTTTTCGGGGTACATAGATATATATAGGCAAAGGAGGTCGGTCAGGGGAGCCACGAGGGACCCACGAGGCAGGGGGGCGCCCCCCCTAGGGCGCGCCCTACACCCTCATGTCCGCCTTGGATGCTTCTTGATGTCCACTCCAAGTGTCCTGGATTGCATTTGTTCCAAAAAGATCGCTCCCGAAGGTTTCATTCCGTTTGGACTCCTTTGATATTCCTTTTCTTCGAAACACTAAAATAGGCAAAAAAACAGCAATTTGGGTTGAGCCTCTGGTTAGTAGGTTAGTCCCAAAAATGATATAAAAGTGTATAGTAAAGCCCATAAACATCCAAAACGAGTAATATAATAGCATGGAACAATAAAAAATTATAGATACGTTTGAGACGTATCAACTGTCAAGCTAGTTTTCATCATGTGTCACACCCTAGCTAGTTCATGCATTAGAGTGTTGCATCATGTCTATCCTTTCATCAGAAACTTGAAATGGGGATGTCAGAACCCCCAGCCCCCTCTGAAACCAACTAGGGTTTACTAAAAACTTTTTCAATGAACCTGAAATGCCCTTCTAAAATGTCCATCATTTTTGTCTTGGTTCAGAACCTCTGCCAAAAGTGTTGCACAATTTTCTAGGTCATCTTAGGGTCTTTGAATTAAATGATAAGTATTTGAATTTGGGCATTTAAAATTATATAAAATATTTCAAATGCTCAAATATTCCTAAACTGAAATGTTTCATGTTGGAAATAATCCAACTATGGACCAGGAGCAGTTTGGTGATTTTAGGAGTTGCCTAGGTATTTTTAATAATTCAACAAAGTTGCAGAAAAATAGAAAAAAAACAGAAAGGAAAGACTTACCTGGCGCCTGCAACCCGGCCCACCTGCCGGCCCAGCCCAGCGCCGCGCCAGCGAGCTGCTTGCCCGGCCAGGCAGGCAGGCAGGTGCTCGACGGCGAGCACCGCATGGGTGCCATGCACCTGCTCGCCGCCTCGCCGCTCCACTCGCCCGACTAACGTCGTGGATCGACCCCTCTCGCTCTCCCGAACCCCCCAGACACCTCCTCTCCTCTCCAGCTCCTCCCCCTCGCGCTCCCCAGCCATGGCCGACGCCACCACCGCCGCCCCATCGTCGTAGCCGCGCTCCCCGCCGCCCGTGCTCCGTCTCGTGGTGTCCAGGAGCTCCGCCGCCGTCCACTTCGTCGAGCTAACCGAGCCCCGCGTGCTCGTGAGGCCCGAGTCCACCGCACCGACCTCGCCCGAGTTCGCCATCGCCGGAGATCCCTTTCAACGCCGTCGCCGCATCAGCTCGTCCCCGACCCTGCCGGTGGCCTCTACGGGTGCTCTGTGAGCCTAGCTACCCCTCCTACCCTTCCTCTCTCGCCCCCGAGCCGTGTAGCCACCGCACGAAGATCAACCGCACGCACCGCCGCGGATCTCGTTGCCGACGTGCTCCCGGCCATCCTCCGGCCACCTCACCGTGTCCAACGCACTCACCATGTTGCGTTGAGTCCAACCGTGCACTTCCCGCACCTCACCACACAGCCTAGCACCGAGTTCGCCTTCACCCGAACTCCAGTGACCGCATAGGTCATCGCCGGCGCCAACTCCGGCCACCCCGACCCCAACTCGCTCCACCAAGAGCTGCGGTTCGTCCCCAGCTCCACGTAGATGCCTTCCGCGCCCCATTTGGTGGCCGGAACGGCCAAAACCACTTCCGCCGCCGCGTCGGGCTCGCCGGCGGCTAAACGCCGGTGCAGCCGTTTTGACTTTGACCACGGGTGGGCCCCGGTTGACTCTGTTGAGTCAATGACAGGTGGGGCCCCCTTCTGCTAATTATCCAGATTAGTTTAAACTAAATTAAATTAGTTAATTATCCACTGACACCCTGGACCCACGCGTCAGGTTTGACCTGGACCGGGTCTGTTGACTTGCTGAGGTCAGCATGACCTCATGCTGACGCAGTAAACCTTTTCTGAAATTAAAATAAATCTAAAATGATTTATAAATTCCAGAAATTGTTGCAAACTTCAAAAATTCATATAAATTCAACCGTAGCTCCAAATCAAACAAATTATATATGAAAAATGATCAGAAAAATCCAATCTATCCATCTGTACTAGTTTCATGCATGTTTAAACAAACTAACTTGAGGTTTAGTGCAGAACAAGATAAAACACTTTAAAGGGCCATTTATGAGTTTGAAATTTGAATCTTTGGTTCAAATTGATTCAAACCCATCTGGTTTTAGTTGCATTAGCCCAACACACTCATATTGCCATGTTTCATGCATGCATCATATTGTCGCACATTGTTTGGTGATGGTTGTGTATCGGTGTTCTTTGCGGCAGGTTCTGCCTCCGAGGAGTACCGTGATTACCCTAGCGAAGAACCGTATCCGTGCATCGATCCATCAGGCAAGCAACCAACCATTTGATCATATCGATACAATCCCATGTTCTCGCTCTTGCTCTCTTTTACTGCATTAAGACAACGCGTTTTAAACTGCTGTGTGCTACGGTAGTTGAACCCATTTCCTCTGCATGACCTGTCATTGCCACAGTAATTAGATGAAACCCACTAGCATGTGTAGGAATTGATTGAGCCATATGTATGTGTTGTTCCTACCTTGCTATGCCTGCTATGCTTAGAGTCGTGTCAGGTCTGGTTCATCTGGGTGATGGGCTAGAGTGAAATGATCATGTCGGTAATGAGAGTGATGTGGTGAACACGATTTGGTAAAGGTATCGATGAGAGGCCATGTAGGAGTACATGGTGGGTTGTTTCATTGAAGCCGACCTTAAGAACTGAGATCTGTATGCGTGATTTAAGATTCAGCTACTACCATGCATTGGGCCCTGAAATATGACCCCGCTCGACTTCTTATTCACCCTAGTCCTCTGTCCAGGAGTTGCAAGTAGTTTCTGGTGTTTGTAGCTTACTGGAGGCCGTGGACAGCGCTGACCCGCGGGGTGGGCTGTGATGCGGTAGGTACGTGGCACGGTGTACCGAATACCCGTTAGGTATCTCGGGAACCCTGTACACATCGTTCGGGGCCGTATGGGAAACCTCGGCCGGACTCCCTGCGGATGGAACCTGGATAGGCGATAAACCTGGACTAGAGACTTAGGTGTTTAGGTAGGTCGTGGTCTACACCCACGTCGGCTTTCGCTTGAAGTCTGCCGAGCACATGTCGTGTGCAGACGCTAAGTGGTGGAAACATGTATGAAGAAGTACACCCCTGCAGGGTTAACATGATCTATTCGAATAGCCGCGTCCGCGGTAAAGGACTACTTGGTTGCTTATACAGTTCATAGACAAGTGAATGGATACTACTAAAAATCTCAAGATAAGCGTGAGTGCCGAGGATGGCTCTTCCGTAGGATGACGGAGGTGGATCCTCGGTGGTGTATTGAAGTGGTGAGTAGTGGACTCGTGTGCGCAAAACCATTTCAAGTTGGAGTCTCGTAGGATAGTTTAGCCAAGAGTCAAAGCTGGCTTGCTGCAATAACTCCACCAACCCTTCTTGATAATGTGCATGTATGTAGGATCTGACGTAAGTCTTGCTGGGTACCTTTGTACTCATGTTGCTATAATTTACATTTTACAGAAGGCGCTGCAACCCCTTCTGATGGGTTCTTCGTAGACGTTGACATCGACGAGTAGACTAAGGCCCAGGTGGTAATCCTGAGCTTGTGAAGGTCCACGTAGTATAGCTAGGCTTTCCAAGCCTCTTTTATTTTACTAGTTGTCTGTACTCAGACAAGTTACTTCCGCTGCTGGTTTGTATGACTGTATGACTTGAATGTGGGTCGTGTGACCCGTACTTGTATGTATGTTATGTATGGCTCTCTGAGCCTTTAAATAAAGTACTTGTGTCGTAGAGTCATGTTGTGATGCCTTGTTGTATTTGCACATATCGAGCATATTGTGTGTATGATTGAAATGCTTGGTATGTGTGGGATCTGACTATCTAGTTGTTTATCTTTAGTAGCCTCTCTTACCGGGAAATGTCTCCTAGTGTTTCCATTGAGCCATGGTAGCTTGCTACTGCTCCGGAACACTTAGGCTGGCCGGCATGTGTCCTTCTTCGTTCCTGTGTCTGTCCCTTCGGGGAAATGTCACGCATTGAGTACCGGAGCCCTGTTAGCCCGCTACAGCCCGGTTTACCGGAGTCCTGCTAGCCCAGTGCTACAGCCCGGACCCACTTGCTGATGACCGACACGTTCGATGCTGGGTCATGGATGCCTGTCCCTGTAAGTCTGTGCCACTTTGGGTTTACGACTAGTCATGTCAGCCCGGGCTCCTTATCATATGGATGCTAGCGACATCATCATATACGTGAGCCAAAAGGCGCAAACGGTCCCGGGCAAAGGTAAGGCGACACCCGTGGGAATACCGTGCGTGAGGCCGCAAAGTGATATGAGGTGTTACAGGCTAGATCGATGTGACATTGAGTCGGGGTCCTGACAGCGTTGGCATCAGAGCCGGACTGCCTGTAGGTTCTCCAAGCCAAACTGGTCGATGTTGAGTCTAGAAATGCTTTAGTTATATGTAGGGGAATTGATTGTGGGATGGTACGTAAGGCTCTTTTTACTTCTTTACCTCATGGCATTCTGATCTGAGTCAGTCCATTCTTCTACCGGGGATTAAGGATTAGGATCTTCTCTCTCTATCAGGTTCACGTGTTACGAATCAGTAGTACCTTATAGGTTTGATGACTACAAGCCTAGTTCAGTTCTACTACCTTGTTATGCTGATAAGTTGAACCCAGAACCTTGATATGATATTGTTGAGTGTCTATGCAATTTTTTGATAAATGTCTCAAACCCTTCTTGAGCATTTACAGCCGTTATGCTGTCGAAATTTTGCTAGAAATTCTAATGCCTTTGCATTATGGTTGTGCTTTCAGATGGCCACTCGCGACCAAAATCAAGTGGTTCGCCTGACCCGATGCATTGGTGTGACCGGTCATACGGCCATGTTAGTCCGAGTGATGATCGAGACGGGTTACCGTTGGTATCCCGAATACACGGTCGAAGAGCAGTTTCGAGATTTTAACCAAAGCCAGTATCTTTGCACCGTCCGGATATTTCCCTCTTATCCTGGTTCTACCGAGGCTCTTCACTGTTCCTATGGGCTCGGTGTTACTATTGAGATGGCTGTGCAAGATGCGGCTTATTCTATGATGACCATCATGCGAGTCAGGACTGGCCTGCTTCGCAACACCGACTTTCGGTATATGCCGGCTTCACTTCCTGGAGCGCACGGTTATCTCCGGGCTATCTATGCTGACCCCAGTCAGGAGGACTCACTAACTCGCACCACTGCTGAGTTGCTCGAGGATAAGGACCGAGAGAATCGGGCCTTGAGAATGGAGCTTTTCAACACCCGCGCCGATCATTGGGCCACCTTGACTCGGTTTGCACCGGCTGTGCAAGCTGGATGCATGGATATGAGAGATCTGTATCCTGTTAGGTCTGCTCTGCCGGACATGATGGATTGGCGTGATGTGGGAGGCATCACCCCACCTCGTGGTCCTCGCAGGCCACCGTTTGTTGGTCCAAGACCTCACCCTAGCCCTTTTGGTCCACAGGCTCCTCAGGACCGTTTGTTTCCGGATGCTCACGTTGAACTTCCAGGCTATGGAGGAGACTTCTATGAGAACTACTACGGAGATGACTGAGATAGTAGTAGATCCACTAGGTATTGTAATAGTTGTATTTCCACCGTCCTGCGTGACTTGTGGAATATGACTTAGCGTGTAGTAATTCCGGGGGTGTAGGAAAAATAATGTATAGGAGCTTGGGATGCCTCCGATGATATGTAATCCTCCTCTCACCGTAGTAGTACTTGTTGGTCTTGTACTAAACCTCGTATGGTGTGTATGACGATGGAATAAAAGAAGTAGTTTCTGTATCTACCATGTCATACGGATGATCATCTTGCATTCTGAGTTGTCCATTACATTCTACATTCTATGTCGGAATCTTGTCATGTTGGACTAAACCATTGTCTTGTTTTTCCTAGGATGGTCAACACCCGCAACAACCCTGCTCCCCCAGAGCAGGCCGAAGGCAGCAGAGTTGGGGATACAAATCTGCCTCACCCTCCCTCTCTGGCAGAAGTTATGCTAGAGGCTGAGAGAAACAAGCGGGAGACCAACCGTTTGTTGGAGCGTATTGAACAGAACACAGCACACCATCAGAGGACTAACTTGGTGTCACTCAGTGATTTCATCAAGTTACATCCACCCACGTTCCACCACTCCGTCGAGCCTCTCGACGCTGATGACTGGCTTCGCAGTATTTCTCACAAACTGCATTCTGCGCTAGTAGCTGAGGCTGACAAGGTCACCTTTGCTGCATATCATCTTGAAGGCCCCGCCAGTCTCTGGTGGGAGAATTATGGAGCTATGCGCCCAGCGGACCATGTCACTACTTGGGCTGAATTCAGCGAGGCTTTCCGTGAACATCACATTCCGGAGGGTCTCATGGACCGTAAACGTGAGGAGTTCTGTAGTTTCACTCAAGGTCGACTCTCTGTTGACGCTTACAGCAGGGAGTTTGGTAACCTTGCCCGTTATGCAACGGAGGAAGTTTCTACTGATGCCAAGAAGCAGGCAAGGTTCCGTAAGGGGCTTAGTCCTGAGCTTCGCCGCGACCTCCGTCTGCATGAGTGCACATCTTTTCAGAAGCTTGTTAACAAAGCCATCAGTGCTGAGACTGGTCAGACTGATTATGAAGCAACACGCAAGCATGGTCGTGACTTGGGTTCCTCATCCGGTGCTGGTCCTCAGAAGCACCGCGTGTGGGTGCCTAACACTACCCTGCCACCTAGGTTCACACCGAGGCCATCCTTCCAGGCGCCTCGCCCAGCTCAGCCATATGCACTAGCCAAGCCCTATGGTGGTCCAACCAACAATGCTCCTCCACGTACCAGTTCCGTGACTTGTTTCAAGTGTGGGGAATCAGGCCACTATATGCGCGAGTGTCCCCAAACCAACCCCAACCAGACAGCAAAAACTGTTGGCCGCGGCAAGCCGACAGGGAAAGTGTCCTACGCCAAGCCGGCCACCACTGCCCGTGGCCATGTTAATTGTGTTTCTGCGGAAGAGGCTCAAGAAGATCCCAACGTCGTTCTCGGTACGCTCCTTGTTAATTGCCACCCGGCATCTGTTCTTTTCGATACAGGAGCATCTCATTCATTTATATCCGAGAGCTATGCTCGTCTGCATAACACCACATTCTGTGAGATGCCCACCTCTATGGTAATTCAAACTCCGGGATCCAAATGGCAAACTTCTAGAGTAAGCCATGGAAATGAAATTCAAGTCGACAAACTTGTTTTTCTCGCATCTTTGATAGCCCTCAAATCTTCGGATATTAATATCATCTTGGGTATGGACTGGATGTCAGCCCATCATGCCAAAATTGATTGCTTCTCTAGGACTGTTCAACTCACCCATCCTTCGGGGAAGATAGTCAATGTCTTGACCCGAATAGCCAAGCGACAGTTATATTCTCTTAACGCCAGCCCTTTGCCAGACCTTGAGGACGTTCCGGTAGTCCGTGACTTTCCGGATGTCTTCCCAGAGGAATTGCCAGGTGTTCCACCTGACAGAGATGTCGAATTCGTGATAGATCTCATTCCAGGAACTGTCCCGATTTCCAGAAGACCCTACAAGATGGCACCTTTTGAACTAGCCGAGCTTAAGAAACAACTCGATGAGTCCTTGAAAAAGGGTTTCATCCGACCTAGTTCATCTCCTTGGGCTTGCCCCGTCCTCTTCGTCAAGAAGAAGGATGGTACGGACCGGATGGTTGTAGATTATCGACCTGTCAACTTGGTCACAATTAAGAACAAGTATCCGCTCCCCAGGATCAACGACCTGTATGATCAGCTCGCTGGATCCTCAGTCTTCTCTAAAATGGATTTGAGGTTGGGCTACCATCAAATCAAAATCAGAAACGGGGACATTCCGAAAACGGCCTTTGTTACTCGTTATGGCCAATACGAGTACACCGTCATGTCCTTCGGTTTAACCAACGCTCCAGCCACCTTCTCTCGGTTGATGAACTCAATCTTCATGGAGTATTTGGATAAATTCGTCGTGGTTTACCTCGATGATATACTCATCTACTCCAAGAACGAGGAAGAACATGCCGAACACCTAAGGCTAGTGTTGAAGAAACTTCGAGAGCATCGCCTTTATGCCAAATTTTCTAAATGTGAATTCTGGTTGTCAGAAGTGACCTATCTTGGACATGTAATTTCTGGTAAAGGCATTGCTGTTAACCCTGAGCGAGTTCAAGCCGTCCTTAATTGGACTCCACCTGAATCGGTCAAGCAAGTTCGGAGTTTCCTTGGCCTAGCGAGCTATTGCCGTCGCTTTGTCGAGAATTTCTCCAAAGTTGCCAAACCTCTAACTGAACTCCTCAAGAAAGATAAAAAGTTCGAGTGGACTCCACAATGTGAGCACAGTTTCCAGGAACTGAAAAGACGTTTAACCTCTGCTCCCGTACTGGTACCACCGGATTTTTCCAAGGATTTTGTTATCTACTGCGACGCCTCGCGACAAGGACTAGGCTGTATTCTCATGCAAGATCGACACGTAATTGCTTATGCTTCACGGCAATTACACCCACATGAGGAAAACTACCCCACTCATGATCTAGAGCTTGCAGCTGTAGTCCATGCACTCAAAACATGGCGACATTACCTTCTCGGTAATCGTTGCGAAATCTACACTGATCACCAAAGTCTGAAGTATATATTCACCCAACCGGATTTAAATCTCAGGCAAAGACGTTGGGTCGAGTTGATCACAGATTTCGACTTAGGAATAACTTACACCCCAGGGAAAGCCAACGTCATGGCTGATGCGCTAAGTCGTAAATCTTATTGTAACAACCTGATGTTACAACAAAGTCAACCGCTTCTCCATGAGGAATTTCGGAAGCTTAACCTTCACATTGTTCCTCAAGGATTTCTTTCCACCTTGGTGGCGAAACCTACTCTTACGGATCAAATCATCGCTGCCCAAAAGCGAGATAAGGGAATATCTAAGATCAAGGAGAACATTGCTAGCGGAGGTGCTAGATGTTTCTCCACAAATGATCATGGTGTTGTGTACTTTGAGAACCGTTTAGTGGTTCCCAAGAACCAGCATCTACGGCAGTTGATCCTTAAGGAGGCTCATGAATCTCCTCTCACCATTCATCCCGGTAGTACCAAGATGTATCAGGACCTACGCCAGAGGTTCTGGTGGACTAGGATGAAGAGAGAAATTGCTCAGTATATTGCTAATTGCGACGTCTGCCGTCGTGTAAAAGCAGAGCATCAACGGCCTGCTGGCACCCTTCAACCCCTAGCTATTCCTGAATGGAAATGGGATAAAATTGGTATGGACTTCATTACCGGTTTTCCCAGGACCAAGAGAGGGAATAACGCTATCTTCGTCGTTATCGACCGTCTTTCCAAAGTGGCCCATTTCTTACCTGTTCGTGAGAGTATAACTGCTAGTCAGTTAGCAGACTTGTACATCTCCCGAATAGTGTCTCTCCATGGTGTTCCTTTGGAAATTAACTCGGATCGAGGAAGTCTTTTCACCTCTCGATTTTGGGAAAGTTTCCAAAATGCTATGGGAACCCGCCTTTCTTTTAGTACCGCTTTCCACCCTCAATCAAGTGGTCAAGTGGAACGCGTCAACCAGATTCTAGAAGACATGCTTCGAGCTTCTGTTATCTCATTCGGAATGGAGTGGGAGAAATGCCTTCCATTTGCCGAATTTGCTTATAACAACAGCTATCAATCCAGCTTGGGCAAAGCCCCTTTTGAAGTTCTCTATGGACGAAGGTGTCGAACGCCTCTTAACTGGTCAGAAACCGGGGAAAGACAATTCTTTGGCCCGGATATGATTCAGGAAGCAGAAGAGCAAGTTCGCATCGTTCGTGAAAAGTTGAAAACAGCCCAATCTCGTCAAAAGAGTCAATATGACCGAAAACATAAGGCTATGACTTTTGAGGTTGACGAGAAGGCTTACCTTCGGGTTACTCCTCTGAAGGGAACCCATCGCTTCGGTATCAAGGGCAAATTGGCTCCTCGTTACATTGGACCCTTTCGCATTCTCGCAAAACGAGGAGAAGTTGCCTACCAATTGGAACTACCTCCGCATCTCTCCAGAGTCCACGACGTCTTCCACGTTTCTCAACTCAGGCGTTGCTTCTCGGATCCTATCCGTGGAGTAGACCACGAAACGCTTGATCTCCAAGATAATCTCACGTATCGAGAGTACCCCGTTCGTATCCTCGATCAAGCTGAGCGTACCACTCGACGTCATAATATCAAGTTTCTCAAGGTTCAATGGTCGCACCATTCTGAGAATGAAGCAACTTGGGAAAGGGAGGATCGTCTTCGACTCGAGTATCCCGCCTTCTTCCCGGAGGAACCCAAATCTCGGGACGAGATTCTTTTGAGTGGGGGTGAGTTGTCACACCCTAGCTAGTTCATGCATTAGAGTGTTGCATCATGTCTATCCTTTCATCAGAAACTTGAAATGGGGATGTCAGAACCCCCAGCCCCCTCTGAAACCAACTAGGGTTTACTAAAAACTTTTTCAATGAACCTGAAATGCCCTTCTAAAATGTCCATCATTTTTGTCTTGGTTCAGAACCTCTGCCAACAGTGTTGCACAATTTTCTAGGTCATCTTAGGGTCTTTGAATTAAATGATAAGTATTTGAATTTGGGCATTTAAAATTATATAAAATATTTCAAATGCTCAAATATTCCTAAACTGAAATGTTTCATGTTGGAAATAATCCAACTATGGACCAGGAGCAGTTTGGTGATTTTAGGAGTTGCCTAGGTATTTTTAATAATTCAACAAAGTTGCAAAAAAAAAAAAAAAAAAACAGAAAGGAAAACTTACCTGGCGCCTGCAACCCGGCCCACCTGCCGGCCCAGCCCAGCGCCGCGCCAGCGAGCTGCTTGCCGGCCAGGCAGGCAGGCAGGTGCTCGACGGCGAGCACCGCATGGGTGCCACGCACCTGCTCGCCGCCTCGCCGCTCCACTCGCCCGGCTAACGCCGTGGATCGACCCCTCTCTCTCCCCGAACCCCCCAGACACCTCCTCTCCTCTCCAGCTCCTCCCCCTCGCGCTCCCCAGCCATGGCCGACGCCACCGCCGCCGCTCCATCGTCGTAGCCGCGCTCCCCGCCGCCCGTGCTCCGTCTCGTGGTGTCCAGGAGCTCCGCCGCCGTCCACTTCGTCGAGCTAACCGAGCCCCGCGTGCTCGTGAGGCCCGAGTCCACCGCACCGACCTCGCCCGAGTTCGCCGTCGCCGGAGATCCCCTTCAACGCCGTCGCCGCATCAGCTCGTCCCCGACCCCGCCGGTGGCCTCTACGGGTGCTCTGTGAGCCTAGCTACCCCTCCTACCCTTCCTCTCTCGCCCCCGAGCCGTGTAGCCACCGCACGAAGATCACCCGCACGCACCGCCGTGGATCTCGTCGCCGACGTGCTCCCGGCCATCCTCCGGCCACCTCACGGTGTCCAACGCACTCACCACGTTGCGTTGAGTCCAACCGTGCACTTCCCGCACCTCACCGCACACCCTAGCCCCGAGTTCTCCTTCACCCGAACTCCGGTGACCGCCTAGGTCATCGCCGGCACCAACTCCGGCCACCCCGACCCCAACTCGCTCCACCAAGAGCTGCGGTT
The DNA here is from genome assembly GCF_018294505.1 of Triticum aestivum. Taxonomy (NCBI): domain Eukaryota; kingdom Viridiplantae; phylum Streptophyta; class Magnoliopsida; order Poales; family Poaceae; genus Triticum; species Triticum aestivum. The sequence continues at coordinate 454,118,853 of NC_057795.1, read as the reverse complement.
CGTCCCCAGCTCCACGTAGATGCCTTCCGCGCCCCATTTGGTGGCCGGAACGGCCAAAACCACTTCCGCCGCCGCGTCGGGCTCGCCGGCGGCTAAACGCCGGTGCAGCCGTTTTGACTTTGACCACGGGTGGGCCCCGGTTGACTCTGTTGAGTCAATGACAGGTGGGGCCCCCTTCTGCTAATTATCCAGATTAGTTTAAACTAAATTAAATTAGTTAATTATCCACTGACACCCTGGACCCACGCGTCAGGTTTGACCTGGACCGGGTCTGTTGACTTGCTGAGGTCAGCATGACCTCATGCTGACGCAGTAAACCTTTTCTGAAATTAAAATAAATCTAAAATGATTTATAAATTCCAGAAATTGTTGCAAACTTCAAAAATTCATATAAATTCAACCGTAGCTCCAAATCAAACAAATTATATATGAAAAATGATCAGAAAAATCCAATCTATCCATCTGTACTAGTTTCATGCATGTTTAAACAAACTAACTTGAGGTTTAGTGCAGAACAAGATAAAACACTTTAAAGGGCCATTTATGAGTTTGAAATTTGAATCTTTGGTTCAAATTGATTCAAACCCATCTGGTTTTAGTTGCATTAGCCCAACACACTCATATTGCCATGTTTCATGCATGCATCATATTGTCGCACATTGTTTGGTGATGGTTGTGTATCGGTGTTCTTTGCGGCAGGTTCTGCCTCCGAGGAGTACCGTGATTACCCTAGCGAAGAACCGTATCCGTGCATCGATCCATCAGGCAAGCAACCAACCATTTGATCATATCGATACAATCCCATGTTCTCGCTCTTGCTCTCTTTTACTGCATTAAGACAACGCGTTTCAAACTGCTGTGTGCTACGGTAGTTGAACCCATTTCCTCTGCATGACCTGTCATTGCCACAGTAATTAGATGAAACCCACTAGCATGTGTAGGAATTGATTGAGCCATATGTATGTGTTGTTCCTACCTTGCTATGCCTGCTATGCTTAGAGTCGTGTCAGGTCTGGTTCATCTGGGTGATGGGCTAGAGTGAAATGATCATGTCGGTAATGAGAGTGATGTGGTGAACACGATTTGGTAAAGGTATCGATGAGAGGCCATGTAGGAGTACATGGTGGGTTGTTTCATTGAAGCCGACCTTAAGAACTGAGATCTGTATGCGTGATTTAAGATTCAGCTACTACCATGCATTGGGCCCTGAAATATGACCCCGCTCGACTTCTTATTCACCCTAGTCCTCTGTCCAGGAGTTGCAAGTAGTTTCTGGTGTTTGTAGCTTACTGGAGGCCGTGGACAGCGCTGACCCGCGGGGTGGGCTGTGATGCGGTAGGTACGTGGCACGGTGTACCGAATACCCGTTAGGTATCTCGGGAACCCTGTACACATCGTTCGGGGCCGTATGGGAAACCTCGGCCGGACTCCCTGCGGATGGAACCTGGATAGGCGATAAACCTGGACTAGAGACTTAGGTGTTTAGGTAGGTCGTGGTCTACACCCACGTCGGCTTTCGCTTGAAGTCTGCCGAGCACATGTCGTGTGCAGACGCTAAGTGGTGGAAACATGTATGAAGAAGTACACCCCTGCAGGGTTAACATGATCTATTCGAATAGCCGCGTCCGCGGTAAAGGACTACTTGGTTGCTTATACAGTTCATAGACAAGTGAATGGATACTACTAAAAATCTCAAGATAAGCGTGAGTGCCGAGGATGGCTCTTCCGTAGGATGACGGAGGTGGATCCTCGGTGGTGTATTGAAGTGGTGAGTAGTGGACTCGTGTGCGCAAAACCATTTCAAGTTGGAGTCTCGTAGGATAGTTTAGCCAAGAGTCAAAGCTGGCTTGCTGCAATAACTCCACCAACCCTTCTTGATAATGTGCATGTATGTAGGATCTGACGTAAGTCTTGCTGGGTACCTTTGTACTCATGTTGCTATAATTTACATTTTACAGAAGGCGCTGCAACCCCTTCTGATGGGTTCTTCGTAGACGTTGACATCGACGAGTAGACTAAGGCCCAGGTGGTAATCCTGAGCTTGTGAAGGTCCACGTAGTATAGCTAGGCTTTCCAAGCCTCTTTTATTTTACTAGTTGTCTGTACTCAGACAAGTTACTTCCGCTGCTGGTTTGTATGACTGTATGACTTGAATGTGGGTCGTGTGACCCGTACTTGTATGTATGTTATGTATGGCTCTCTGAGCCTTTAAATAAAGTACTTGTGTCGTAGAGTCATGTTGTGATGCCTTGTTGTATTTGCACATATCGAGCATATTGTGTGTATGATTGAAATGCTTGATATGTGTGGGATCTGACTATCTAGTTGTTTATCTTTAGTAGCCTCTCTTACCGGGAAATGTCTCCTAGTGTTTCCATTGAGCCATGGTAGCTTGCTACTGCTCCGGAACACTTAGGCTGGCCGGCATGTGTCCTTCTTCGTTCCTGTGTCTGTCCCTTCGGGGAAATGTCACGCATTGAGTACCGGAGCCCTGTTAGCCCGCTACAGCCCGGTTTACCGGAGTCCTGCTAGCCCAGTGCTACAGCCCGGACCCACTTGCTGATGACCGACACGTTCGATGCTGGGTCATGGATGCCTGTCCCTGTAAGTCGGTGCCACTTTGGGTTTACGACTAGTCATGTCAGCCCAGGCTCCTTATCATATGGATGCTAGCGACATCATCATATACGTGAGCCAAAAGGCGCAAACGGTCCCGGGCAAAGGTAAGGCGACACCCGTGGGAATACCGTGCGTGAGGCCGCAAAGTGATATGAGGTGTTACAGGCTAGATCGATGTGACATTGAGTCGTGGTCCTGACATCATGCTCATATGATTTGCGTTCGTTACTTTGATAATTTGATATGTTGGTGGACCGGTGCTTGGGTGTTGTCCTTCCTTGGACAAGCCTCCCACTTATGATTAACCCCTCTTGCAAGCATCCGCAACTACGAAAGAAGAATTAAGATAAATCTAACCATGGCATGAAACTTGTCGATCCAAATCAACCCCTTACGAAGCAACACATTGAAAGGGTCGAGATGGACCTAGAGGGGGGGTGAATAGGTACAACTACAAATTTTAATTATTACTTAGCAATTTTAGGCAATAGTGTGGAATATGAAGGTGAGCCTAACAATTGCAAGTGAGTACTAAATACTAAGCAGGTAACCCAAGCACATAAGTAAGCAAGCACAATATGATGTAAGTAAGTGCAAAGAGACAAGTAACCACAAGTAGAGAGTTAGGGTTAGGAATAACCGCAACTCCGGGAGACGAGGATGTATGCCGATGTTCACTTCCTTGCAGGGAAGCTAGTCACCGTTAGAGAGGTGGATGTTACCACGAACGCAGACCAACGCCATGAAGGCTCACCCTATTCTACCTTTGAGACAACACCACGGAGGCGTTTGCTACCTCTTGAGCACTGCATTGGATTTCCCCGAAGAGGAGAGGATGATGCACTAAAGTAGCATAAGTATTTCCCTCCGTTTTTGAGAACCAAGGTATCAATCCAGTAGGAGATCACGCACGAGTCCCACGTACCTACACAAAACGATAGCTACTCGCAACCAACATGATTAGTGGTTGTCAATCCCTTCACGGTCACTTACGAGGGTGAGATCTGATAGAGATGATAAATAATATTTTTGGTATTTTTGATATAGAGATGCAAAGTAAAAAGTAAAAGGCAAAGTGAAAACAAAGCAAACAATAAAGTAAGGGAGATTGATATGATGAGAATAGACCCGGGGGCCATAGGTTTCACTAGTGGCTTCTCTCAAGAGCATAAGTATTCTACGGTGGGTGAACAAATTACTGTTGAGAAATTGATAGAAAAGCGAATAATTATGAGATTATCTAGGTATGATCATGTATATATGCATCACATCCAAAACAAGTAGATCGAAACAATTCTGCATCTACTACTATTACTCCACTCATCGACCGCTATCCATCATGCATCTAGAGTATTAAGTTAAAAACAGAGTATAGCCTTAAGCAAGATGACATGATGTAGAGGGATAAATTCATGCAATATGATAAAAAAACCATCTTGTTATCCTCGATGGCAACAATACAATACGTGCCTTGCAACCCTTTCTGTCACTGGGTAAGGACACCGCAAGACTGCACCCAAAGCTAAACACTTCTCCCATTGCAATAACTACCAATCTAGTTGGCCAAACCAAACGGATAATTCGAAGAGACTTGCAAAGATAACTCAATCATACATAAAAGAATTCAGAGAAGAATCAAATATTCTTCATAGATAAGCTCGATCATAAACTCACAATTCATCGGTCTCAACAAACACACCGCAAAAAGGAAGATTACATCGAATAGATCTCCACAAGAGAGGGGGAGAACATTGTATTGAGACCCAAAAAGAGACAAGAAGCCATCTAGCTACTAGCTATGGACCCGAAGGTCTGAAGTAAACTACTCACACTTCATCGGAGAGGCTACGGTGTTGACGTAGAAGCCCTCCATGGTAGATGCCCTCTCTGGCGGAGCTCCAGAACAGGCCCCAAGATGGGATCTCGCAGATACAGAAAGTTGCAATGGTGGAATTAGGTTTTTGGCTTCGTATCTGATCTGATGGGGTACATAGGTATATATAGGAGGAAGGAGTACGTCGGTGGAGCAACAGGGGGCCCACGAGGTAGGGGGGCGCGCCCAGGGGGGCGCGCATAGGGGGGGCGCCCTCCACCCTCGTGACCGCCTCTGGCACTTCTTGGAGTAGGGTCCAAGTCTCCTAGATCACGTTCGGTGAGAAAATCACGTTCCCGAAGGTTTTATTCCGTTTGGACTCCGTTTGATATTCTGTTTCTTCGAAATACTCAAATAGGCAAAAAAACAATTCTGGGCTAGGCCTCCGGTTAATAGGTTAGTCCCAAAAATAATATGAAAGTGGAAAATAAAGCCCAATATAGTCCAAAACAGTAGATAAAGTAGCATGGAGCAATAAAAAATTATGGATACGTTGGAGACGTATCAAGCATCCCCAAGCTTAATTCCTGCTCGTCCTCGAGTAGGTAAATGATAAAAAAGAATTTTTGATGCGGAGTGATACTTTGACATAATTTCAATGTAAATCTTCTTAATTGTGACATGAATATTCAGATCCGAAGGATTCAAGACAAAAGTTCATATTGACATAAAAGTGATAATACTTCAAGCATACAAATTAAAGTAATCATGTCTTCTCAAAATAGCATGGTTAAAGAAAGTTATCCCTACAAAATCATATAGTATGGCTATGCTCTATCTTCATCACACAAAGTATTTAATCATGCACAACCCCGATGATGAGCCAAGCAATTGTTTCATACTTTAGAAATCTCAAACTTTTTCAACTTTCACGCAATACATGAGCGTGAGCCGTGGACATAGCACTATAGGTGGAATAGAATGGTGGTTGTGCAGAAGACAAAAAGGAGAAGATAGTCTCACATCAACTAGGCATATCAATGGGCTATGGAGATGCCCATCAATAGATATCAATGTGAGTGAGTAGGGATTGCCATGCAACGGATGCACTAGAGCTATAAGTATATGAAAGCTCAAAAAGAAACTAAGTGGGTGTGCATCCAACTTGCTTGCTCACAAAGACCTAGGGCACTTTTGAGGAAGCCCATCATTGGAATATACAAGCCAAGTTCTATAATGAAAAATTCCCACTAGTATATGAAAGTGACAACATATGAGACTCTCTATTATGAAGATCATGGTGCTACATTGAAGCACAAGTGTGGAAAAAGGATAGTAGCATTGTCCTTTCTCTCTTTTTCTCTCATTTTTATTTATTTATTTGGCCTTTTTTTCTTTTTTATGGCCATTCCCCCTTTTTTTTGGGCTTCTTTGGCCTCTTTTATTTTTCATAAAGTCTAGAGTCTCATCCCGACTTATGGGAGAATCATAGTCTCCATCATCCTTTTCTCACTGGGACAATGCTCTAATAATGATGATCATCACACTTTTATTTTCCTTACAACTCAACAATTACAACTCGATACTTAGAACAAAATATGACTCTATATGAATGCCTCCGGCGGTGTACTGGGATATGCAATGAATCATGAGTGACATGTATGAAAATTATGAAGGTGGCATTGCCACAAATACAATGTCAACTACATGTTCATGCAAAAAGCAATATGACAAAAGTAATGCATGTCATATGAACGGAACGGTGGAGAGTTGCATGGCAATATATCTCGGAATGGCTATGGAAATGCCACGATAGGTAGGTATGGTGGCTGTTTTGAGGAAGGTATATGGTAGGTGTATGATACCGGCGAAAAGTGTGCGGTATTTAGAGAGGCTAGCAATGGTGGAAGGGTGAGAGTGCGCATAATCCATGGACTCAACATTAATCAAAAGAACTCATGCACTTGTTGCAAAAATTTAGGAGTCATCAAAAACCAAAGCATTAAACGCATACTCCTAGGGGGATAGATTGGTAGGGAAAGACCATCGCTCGTCCCCGACTGCCACTCATAAGGAAGACAATCAATAAATAAAATTGTGCTCCGACTTCATCACAAAGTGGTTCACCATACGTGCATGCTACGGGAATCACAAACTTCAACACAAGCATTCTTTAAATTCATAATCACCCCAACTAGCATTGCTTTGATATTATCACCTCTAAATCTCAAAACAATTATCAAGCATCAAACTTATCTTAGTATTCAACGCACTCAAAAGAAAGTTTCACAAAACTTGAATACCAAGTATATTAACGTTAAGCAAATTACCATGCTATCAACAACTCTCAAAATAATCTAAGTGAAGCATGAGAGATCAATAGTTTCTTTAAAACAAATCCACCACCGTGCTCTAAAAGATCTAAGTGAAGCACTAGAGCAAAAAATTATTACGCTCAAAAGATATAAGTGAAGCATTATGAGCAAAACTATCAAGCTCAAAAAGATATAAGTGAAGCACTATGAGCAAAACTATCAAACTCAAAAGATATAAGTGAAGCACTATGAGCAAAACTATCAAGCTCAAAAGATATAAGTGAAGCACTATGAGCAAAACTATCAAACTCAAAAGATATAAGCGAAGCACTAAGAGAATTCTAGCAAATTCTAAATCATGTATGGCTCTATCAAAAAGGTGTGTACAGCAAGGATGATTGTGGCAAACTAACAAGCAAAGACGCAAATAATACAAGACGCTCCAAGCAAAACACATGACATGTGGTGAATAAAAATATAGCTCCAAGTAAATTACCGATGGAAGTAGACGAAAGAGGGGATGCCTTCCGGGGCATCCCCAAGCTTTGACTTTTTGGTGTCCTTGGATTATCTTGGGGGTGCCATGGGCATCCCCAATCTTAGGCTCTTGCCACTCTTTGTTCCATAATCCATCAAAAGAATTCACCCAAAACTTGAAAACTTCACATCACAAAACTCAATAGAAATCTCGTGAGCTCCGTTAGTGAAAGAAAACAAAAGACTACTTTAAGGTACTGTAATGAACTCATTCTCTATTTATATTGGTGTTAAACCTACTGTATTCCAACTTCCTTATGGTTTATAAACTAATTTATTAGTCATAGATGCATTGAAATAAGCAAACAACACACGAAAAACAGAATCTGTCAAAAACAGAACAGTCTGTAGCAATCTGTAACTAACGCAAACTTCTGGAACTCTAAAACTTCTACCAAAATAGGAAGTACTGGAAAATTTGTTTATTTATCAGCAGCAAAAAGAATCAATGAAAAATCTCGTTCCTGTGATTTATTGATTTTTTTCTCGTGAGCGCAAAGTTTCTGTTTTTCAGCAGAATCAAATCAACTATCATCATAGCTTATCCTATAGGTTCTACTTGGCACAAACACTAATTAAAACATAAAACCACATCTAAACAGAAAGTAGATGGATTATTTATTCCTAAACAGAAGCAAAAACAAAAAACACAAAATAAAATTGGGTTGCCTCCCAACAAGCGCTATCGTTTAACGCCCCTAGCTAGGCATAAAAGCGAAGATAGATCTAAGTTTTGCCATCTTTGGTAGGCAGCCCATAAGTGGCTCTCATGATAGATTCATATGGTAATTTTATTTTCTTTCTAGGGAAGTGTTACATACCCTTTTTCAAGGGAAATTGGAATCTAATATTCCCTTCCTTCATATCAATAATCGCACCAATCGTTCTAAGGAAAGGTCTACCAAGAATAATAGGACATGAAGGATTGCAATCTATATCAAGAACGATAAAATCTACGGGAACATAATTCCTATTTGCAACAAGAAGAACATCATTAATTCTTCCCATAGGCTTTTTAAGAGTGGAATCCGCAAGATGCAAGTTTAGAGAGCAATCTTCAAGGTCACGGAAATCTAGCAAATCACACAAAGTTTTGGGAATAGTGGAGACACTAGCCACCCAAATCACACAAGGCATGAAGCTCATAATCTTTAATTTTAATTTTGATAGTAGGTTCCCACTCATCATAGAGTTTTCTAGGGATATAAACTTTCAACTCAAGTTTTTCTTCATAAAATTGCATCAAGGCATCAACAATGTGTTCGGTAAAGGCCTTATTTTGATTATAAGCACGAGGAGAATCTAGCACGGATTGCAACAAGGAAATACAACCAATCAAAGAGCAATTTTCATAATTAAATTCCTTGAGATCCAAAATAGTGGGTTTAGCAACATCAAGATTTTTATTTCTTTCAATCCCACTTTCATCAATTTCATCATCAAGATCTAGAAACTCCGAATTCTTAGAACGCCTTCTAGGTAAAGGAAGATCATATTCAGTTTCATCAAGATTAATATTGCAAAACAAAGATTTAATGGGTGACACATCAATAACTTTTAGATCTTCATCTTGATTTTCATAGGAATCGGAAGAACACGCTTTAATAAAGGCATCTTTGGAAGCACGCATCCTGACGGTTCTTTCTTTGCACTCATCAATGGAAATTCTCATAGCTTTGAGAGACTCATTGATATCATGCTTAGGAGAAATAGATCTAAGCTTTAAAGAATCAATTTCAAGAGAAATTCTATCGACATTCCTAGCCAAATCATCAACTTTAAGCAATTTTTCTTCAAGCAAAGCATTAAAATTCTTTTGTGAATTCATAAAATCTTTAACACTACTCTCAAATTCAGAGGGCATATTATTAAAATTTCCATAAGAGTTGCTGTAGGAATTTCCATAATTATTAGAAGGATTACTAGGATAAGGCCTAGGATTAAAATTCCCTCTATACGCGTTATTTCCAAAACTATTCCTACCAACAAAATTCACATCCATAGATTCATTATTATTCTCAATCAAAGTAGATAAAGGAATATCATTGGGATCAAGAGAAGTATTTTTAGTAGCAAACATCTTCATAAGTTCATCCATCTTTTCACTGAAAACATTGATTTCTTCTATAGCATGCACTTCTTTACTAGAAGATCTTTCGGTATGCCATTGAGAATAATTAGCCATAATATTGTCAAGCAATTTTGTAGCATCCCCTAATGTAATTTCCATAAACGTGCCTCCCGCGGCTGAATCTAAAAGATTTCTAGAAGCAAAATTTAATCCGGCATAAAATTTTTGTATGATCATCCATAAATTTAAACCATGAGTAGGGCAATTGCGAATCATCTATTTCATTCTTTCCCAAGATTGGGCAACATGCTCATGATCAAGTTGTTTAAAATTCATAATATCGTTCCTAAGAGTTATGATCTTAGCTGGAGGAAAATACTTAGAGATAAAAGCATCTTTGCACTTGTTCCAAGAATCAATACTATTTTTAGGCAAAGTTGAAAACCAGATTTTAGCATGATCTCTAAGTGAAAACGGAAATAACTTCAATTTGACAATATTGTTATCCGTATCTTTCTTCTTTTGCATATCACACAAATCGACAAAATTGTTTAGATGAGTAGCGGCATCTTCACTAGGAAGGCCGGCGAATTGATCTTTCATAACAAGATTCAGCAAAGCGGTATTGATTTCACAAGACTCATCATTATTACGAGGAGCAATCGGAGTACTAAGGAAATCATTATTATTGGTATTCGAGAAATCACACAACTTGGTATTATCTTGTGCCATGGCAACAAGTAATCCAACACACAAGCAACAAAAAGACAAACGGGAAAAAGGCAAAAGAGAAAGAGAGGAGGAAATTGGGAAAGAGAGGGTGAATAAAACGGCAAGGGTGAAGTGGGGGAGAGGAAAACGAGAGGCAAAAATTGTAATGCAAGAGATAGGGATTGTGATGGGTACTTGGTATGGTTGACTTTTGCACAACCTCCCCGGCAACAGCGCCAGAAATTCTTCTTGCTACCTCTTGAGCACTGCGTTGGATTTCCCCGAAGAAGAGAGGATGATGCAGTAAAGTAGCGTAAGTATTTCCCTCGGTTTTTGAGAACCAAGGTATCAATCCAGTAGGAGATCACGCACGAGTCCCTCGTACCTACACAAAACGATAGCTACTCGCAACCAACGCGATTAGGGGTTGTCAATCCCTTCACGGTCACTTACGAGGGTGAGATCTGATAGAGATGATAAATAATACTTTTGGTATTTTTGATATAGAGATGCAAAGTAAAAAGTAAAAGGCAAAGTGAAAACAAAGCAAATAATAAAGTAAGGGAGATTGATATGATGAGAATAGACTCTGGGGCCATAGGTTTCACTAGTGGCTTCTCTCAAGAGCATAAGTATTCTATGGTGGGTGAACAAATTACTGTTGAGCAATTGATAGAAAAGCGAATAATTATGAGATTATCTAGGTATGATCATGTATATAGGCATCACATCCAAAACAAGTAGATCGAAACGATTCTGCATCTACTACTATTACTCCACTCATCGACCGCTATCCAGCATGCATCTAGAGTATTAAGTTAAAAACAGAGTAACGCCTTAAGCAAGATGACATGATATAGAGGGATAAATTCATGCAATATGATAAAAAAAACCATCTTGTTATCCTCGATGGCAACAATACAATACGTGCCTTGCAACCCTTTCTATCACTAGGTAAGGACACCGCAAGACTGAACCCAAAGCTAAACACTTCTCCCATTGCAAGAACTACCAATCTAGTTGGCCAAACCAAACAGATAATTCGAAGAGACTTGCAAAGATAACTCAATCATACATAAAAGAATTCAAAGAAGAATCAAATATTATTCATAGATAAGCTGGATCATAAACTCACAATTCATCGGTCTCAACAAACACACCACAAAAAGGAAGATTGCATCGAATAGATCTCCACAAGAGAAGGGGAGAACATTGTATTGAGATCCAAAAAGAGAGAAGAAGCCATCTAGCTACTAGCTATGGATCCGAAGGTCTGAAGTAAACTACTCACACTTCATCGGAGAGGCTATGGTGTTGATGTAGAAGCCCTCCGTGGTAGATGCCCTCTCCGGCGGAGCTCCGGAACAGGCCCCAAGATGGGATCTCGCGGATACAGAAAGTTGCGGTGGTGGAATTAGGTTTTTTGCTCCGTATCTGATCTGACGGGGGTAGGTAGGTATATATAGGAGGAAGGAGTATGTCGGTGGAGCAACAGGGGGGCCACGAGGCAGGGGGCGCGCCCAGGGGGGCGTGCCCTCCACCCTCATGACCGCCTCTGGCACTCCTTGGAGTAGGGTCCAAGTCTCCTGGATCACGTTCGGTGAGAAAATCACGTTCTCGAAGGTTTTATTCCGTTTGGGCTCCGTTTGATATTCTGTTTCTTCGAAATACTGAAATAGGCAAAAACAATAATTCTAGGCTGGGCCTTAGGTTAATAGGTTAGTCCCAAAAATAATATGAAAGTGGAAAATAAAGCCCAATATAGTCCAAAACAGTAGATAAAGTAGCATGGAGCAATCAAAAATTATAGATACGTTGGAGACGTATCAGCGTTTCTCAACCACTAGTGGTAGACCTTGGGGTGATCTCCAAACCCTTACAAACTTTTTGGGGGTAATCACAAAGGTTGATTCCTCTCCGAAAGACTCCTACCGCCTAGGAGTCTCCAACCTCCAAGAGTAATAAGAACATTGGGAAAAAGCTCAAGACTTGCTCAAATCACAAATTCCTTTGGTGCAAAGAAGGGGAAGGAGTGGATCTATCACTTGATTGGAGAACTTCTCTCAAATGCTCCTAGAACACTTGGGAATCTAGGATTTGGTGTAGGTGATTGAGAGAGAGAGAGTGAGGAGTGTTCTTGGAAAGATCAAAGTGAATGGTAAACCTTATCCCGTGGAAGGGAAAGGTATATATATAGTGGGTGTGGAAAGGTGACCATTTGGGACACATAAGTGCACATGATAGGTCGGACACCCGGACAACACCGGACGTCCGGTGGCACAAATAAGTCCAGACGTCCGACAGTCATCGGATGTTTGGCCACTATGAATATGTGAGCCACAAACCAGTACACAGGACACGGACGTTCGAGACGGGCCAGACATCCGGAGCCCGGACGACCGGAGAGTCCGGAAATCCGTAAATACGGTTCTGTTGTGAAAGTATCGGACGCCCGAGACCTGCCGGACGACCGGAGGTCAGACATCCGGAGAGTTCCGAAAATCCGCAAATATCATTCTGTAAAGGAACACCGGACGACCGGAGGGAGCCGTACGTCCGGACAGCTGAGAGGGACCGGCCGTCCGGAGACAAAGAATAGGAGCTGTGGATTTTGAGCAAGTCTTTCACTAGATCCAATGATCCCCTCTTTATAGTGCGGGATCCCTATACTCAAAAACAAACCATAAACAAAGTCAATGTCTTGTATCTCCATTCTTGAGTTATACACTTTTTGTCCCTAGTCATGATCCATACACACGGTCTTTGAGACATAACCCTGAGATATACTTGATAAACATGATTAGTCCCTAGCATATGTGTCGTCATCAACATCAAAATATGATTAAGGGCATGATTGCACTTTCAATCTTCCCCTTTTTGGTAGTTGATGACAACACATATTCACACTCATAAAAACAATAGTAATCGGAAGTATTTGTTGTGGAGCTCAATAATCAAGAATGAGCAAAGAATGAGCTCCCCCTCAATATGATATATATCATAGATACTAAACATGAAGAGGGCTCCCCCTCAAAGTGATATCAATACAACCAAATCTCATACACAAGATAATCAAGAATTAAACTCCATATGGATTCATCACATATAGATTCACCAAATCTCAGTCTCGACAAACTCATACCATAAGTTCAATACAAGCTAATATCATAATGAGCTAAAAAAGCATGCATATAATGCCTACTCCCCCTTGGCATCAAATATCCAAAAATAAAGAAAGGGGAAACATAACAGCTTCAGAGATCATCCTCATCATCATCATGAGCACCACTGCCACCAGCCTCGTCGAAGAAATCAGCCCACTCAGGACCTGAGGGGAAACCAAAGTCAGAAGGGGACTCTTCAGGAAGACGCTCATCGTCACTCACATCATACACTCCAGAGTCTCTCAGAAGAGCCTTCAGAGCATTCTTGGAAGTTACCATGCGAGTGACAACATTGTGGTGTTGGGAGCAATGAAAGGTGAACATCTTCATCATGGCAGAGTGAGCCTTCCCAAGAAAATGAGCAATGCGCCCAAAAGGTGCAGAACTGGAAGGAGAATGGGCAGCATGAGAAGGAACACTAGTTGCGGTGCGACGAGCAGGAGCAGTAGGAGGAGGAACATGATCAGCCGCCATGTGAGCTGGAATGACCCATCACTCATGCACATGAGTGCGGGCAATGGGAAAAGAAGCTATGCTCTCGATAAAAGCCTGAAGAAAAGGGGCATGAGGAAAAGACCTCTTGTGCTGAAAGCTAGCGAGGCGGATCTCATGCCATAGAAAGTGTGGTACATTTATCTTCCCTTTGGGAGATGCAAAGAGGCGATGCATGAGATCAATGCAATAGCTGCTGCAAGAGCCTTTGTCACCCATCTTGGGATAGATGGTGCGGATGACACACTGATAGATGATGTAGAAAGGGAAGCGCCAAATGGAGACTTGGTTCAGATCCTTTTGTTTTTCAATGTCAGACAAAGTTGATATAGGTTTAAGAAGATCCGCACAGACCTCAATGCCCTTGGGCCTATGGTTGGGATCATCCTTGTGGATTTTGAACCCAGTGTCAGGAAATCCAAGGGCAGTGACAAATTGAGCATAAGATGCTGTGAGTGCGGTGTCTGAGGTCATCCAAGTGACAGTGTTATCTGGACCAAAATAACATGTGGCATAGAATTGATGAATGTCAGCTTGGTTGAAGTCATGTTGAAATGCAAATGGAGTAGCTAGATTATATGACTCAATGAGCTCAATAGATCCCGGATATTTATCCGGATGAGTGCGAATATGCTCTAGATCAATGCAGACATGGAGTGAAAAGCCTTTAGGAATGACAATAGTGGTAAAGATGTCGGCTTGGACATTAGTGCAAAAATGACTATCCTGAGAATCCCTAACAACAGTAAACTGATCAACATCGCGACGCAATTTAAGATAAGAAGCGGTGGGAACCTCGTTGAAACGCTTAATGGCGGCCGAGAGGTAATGGAGGCTCAAGTGAGATATGATGAGCATCACCGTGGGGTTGCACCGGAGGAGGAGGAGGCTGGAAGGTTGGACGACGAGTGCCCGGCTTGGGTGCAAAAATGCGAACACCAACAAATGGGGCCGGTTCCACCTCCTCAAGTTCATCCTCAAAGTCCGACCCCTCCGAGGAGGAGTCGCTAGACGAGCTAGGAGGACGGGCGGCACACTTCCAAGGACGAGCCTGCTCCTGGGAGTCATCAGAGCCACCACGACGATACGAATGAGCTGGCCCACCGGTGACTTGCTTGCGAGCGGAGTTCTTGGTCTTAGGCATCATGACCTTGAAGTGAGGAGCACGGAGGAAGCTGGCGACCGGAACAAATTAGGCAACAAGCTGAGTGTGGCCGCCGGGGCTTGAGCAAAGACCGAGGTGGGCAAAGGAACCGCGGTGAGGGACGAGGCCACGTTGCGGATCCCGAGCAGAGAGGAGCCCCGGCGAGGGGCACGGCGGCGTGTGGCCGCGACGAGAAGCCACGGGACTGGAGCGGCGGCGATGGGGAACAGTGAAGAAGTGGATGAGGGTAGCAGTTCCGGAAACCTACCCCGCACTATATATAGGAGCCGGTGAAAACGACCAGACGACCGGAGCCTACGGACGACCGAAGTCGAATAAAGGTCCGAACGATCGGGAGGGCACGGACGACCGATGCTTGAGCCAGGAAAAGGAAGTATGACAGAGATGTTTTTACGGACGACCGTGAGCCCTCGGATGTCCGGCGCCAAGGCTAGGGAAGGAGACGAGAGAGTATTTTACGGACGTCCGGATAGGCCGGACGACCGAGTTGAGTTCAACAGAGAAGAATTTACGGACGTCCGGAGGTCTACGGACGTCCGGCATTGGAGAAACGCCCGGAAGTCCGGTAAACCACGGACATCCGACGCCAGAATTGAAGAGAGGTCAAGGCACAAGTGTATGTGCTGCTGATCATGATGAGGAGATGATGATTATCGTCCATAGTAAGAATTTCTTATTAAGTAACTAGTACCCTATCCCAATCAATAATAACCATATACCACTCCAATATTGATCTAATGATACAAGTGGTGGCTACTGCCACCATGTATGAGTAGACGTGACATGACACGGAAAGATTTGAACTTTGAGTGCATAATCACTATTCCATCATGGAAAGCACCATATTTAGATGTTATGGTAGCTTTGAGAGTGCTTGTTCTTTTTATGCATTTCATGTGATGAGGATACTCATGAGTTGAGTGTCTCCCCCTACATATATGCATACATCAAGACAAGACATTAATTTCATGCATGAATGGGTACTGGATTTCACATAATATTGTCAAGCTCCAAGATACCAAGTTCACGCCTAAGGCGACAAAACCTTGCTTCATCCAATGGTTTGGTGAAAATATCTGCCAGTTGCAAATCTGTACCAATGTGATCAATGTGAATATCACCCTTTTCAACATGATCTCTCAAGAAGTGATACCTAATATCAATGTGCTTGGTGCGGAGATGATCCTTGGGGTTCTCAGCAATATTGATGCCACTTTCATTATCACATAGAAGAGGCACATGTCTATAGGTGATACCGTAATCCTTCAAAGTTTGCCTCATCCATAACAACTGAGTTGCACAACTGGCGGCAGCAATGTATTCAGCTTCTGCGGTAGAGAGAGCAATACAATTTTGTTTCTTCGAGGACCAACTTACCAAGGATCGTCCAAGAAACTGACATGCACCGGATGTGGACTTACGATCCACTTTGTCTCCAGCCCAATCCGCATCCGTGTACCCAATGAGATCAAACTTAGCATCCTTGGGGTACCAGAGGCCCAACTTTGGGGTGTGAACAAGGTATCTAAGAATATGCTTAACCGCCTTATGATGACTTTCCATAGGGAAAGCTTGAAATCTAGCACACATGCATACACTGAACATGATGTCTGGTCTAGATGCACAAAGATAAAGCAATGAACCAATCATAGAGCGGTAAGTAGATGGGTCGAAAGGAGTACCATTTGTGTCTTCAGTGAGAGCAATTTTGGTTGGCATGGGTGTCTTGCATGGACTAGCATCAGACATGCCAAACTTCTCTAGGATATCCTTGAGGTACTTTGCTTGAGATAAGAAAATTCCTTCTTGAAATTGTTGAATTTGAAATCCGAGAAAGAACTTCAAATCCACATTGAGTGACATTTCAAAATTCTTGGTCATTGAAGCCGCAAACTTCTTGCACAAATGAATGTTAGGAGAACCAAAAATGATGTCATCTACATAGATTTGGCATAGGATCAAATCACCCTTGTCCCTCTTAGTAAAAAGAGTGGGATCGATCACCCCTCTCACAAAACCATCATCGAGTAAAAACTTCTTCAAATGATCATACCAAGCACGAGGTGCTTGTTTGAGGCCATACAAAGCCTTATGAAGTTTATACACATAGTATTTGTGAAAGGGATCAACGAACCCGGGTGGTTGTGACACATATACTTCTTCTTGTAGAGGACCGTTAAGGAAAGTACTCTTCACATCCATTTGATGTAATGTAAAGCCATTGAAAGCGGCATAAGCAAGTAAGATGCGAATGGATTCAAGACGGGCAACGGGGGCAAAGGTCTCACCAAAGTCCAAACCTTCAACTTGTGAGTACCCTTGTGCCACTAACCTTGCCTTGTTGCGGATGATTACACCATTTTCATCTTGCTTGTTCTTGAAATCCATTTTGTTCCAATGACGTTGTGCTCGGTAGATGGCCTCTTGACTAATGACCACACTTGGTTGCGTTCAAAACTGTTCAACTCTTCTTGCATAGCAACTAGCCAATCGTTTTCCATCAATGCATCTTGTACCTTGAGGGGCTCAACACTAGACACGAAAGAGAAGTGAGCACAAAAGTTTGTCAAATGTTTACGAGTGACTCTACCTTCCGATATGCCGGTGAGAATTTTGTCAACATCAACACGACTGGCCACGTGAGGCATGATGTAGGTTAGGGTTTCTCGCGGTTCAATTTCATGTCCATCATCCACGTCCTCAACATATGGATCATTAATGTGCGGAGGAAGATCTTCTTGTTCATATTGCATTTGTTGAGGTTCATCATCAATGATTGGACTTTCTTGTTCTTGCCCTTGGTGATGATCTTGTTCTTGAAGATTATCATGAGGAGGAACTTGATCATCTTCTTCTACTTGGACTAAGGGCATCGATTGAGCAATAGGAACTGGTGAAGGTATGGGTGGTGAAGTAGTTTGATGATGTGTGAAGCTTCTATCTTCTTCTTCATCATCATGAGGTTCTTGTTCCATAGGAAGAAGTGCACCAACACCCATGCTCAAAATGTCTTGAGAAGAATCTTCTTCACCTACATCACTTAGATCAACTTGCTCCCCACAGGAGCCATTAAATTCATCAAACACCACGTCACAAGTTTCTACAACACATCCATTGGATTTGTTATAGATTCTATAGGCGTGAGAGTTTGATCCATAGCCAACGAATATGCCCTCAATTGTTTTGGATTGAAATTTTCCTAACCGTTCTCTTTTTTTGAGGATGAAACATTTGCACCCAAATACATGAAAGTACTTGACATTTGGCTTGTTCCCAGTTAGGAGCTCATATGGAGTCTTTTCCAATATAGTGCGGAGGAAGAGCCGGTTTGATGCATGGCATGCAGTGTTGACAGCTTCGGCCCAAAAACTATGCGGTGACTTGTATTCATCCAACATGGACCTTGCCATCTCTACAAGTGTATGGTTCTTCCTTTCGGCAACACTATTCTACTGAGGAGTGTATGGAGCTGAATATTGATGCTCAATCCCTTCATCACTAAGTAATTCTTCCAAGGTATAGTTCTTGAACTTAGAGCCATTGTCACTTCTTATTGCCAAGATCTCTTTGTCAAACTTGCGTTGTGCTTGTTTGGCAAAATCAATGAAGGTGATCTTCGTCTCGTCCTTGGACTTGAGGAAAAACACCCATGTGTATCTTGAGTAATCATCAACAATGACAAGACCATACTTTTTCCCACCAAGACTATCCCATGAAGGAGGCCCAAAAAGATCCACATGAAGGAGCTCCAGGGGCCTTGAAGTAGACACAATGTTCTTGGGTGGGTGCTTTGATTGATGTTGCTTCCCGGCTATGCATGCACTACACACACGGTCTTTCTCAAAAGAGACATTGGTTAATCCAAGGATGTGATCCCCTTTTAAGAGATCTTGAAGGTTTCTCATGCCGACATAGGCTAGTCGGCGATGCCATAGCCACCCCTTGTCGGCCTTGGCCATTAGACAAGTTGCATGGAATGTGCTCTCTTTCGAGAAATCAACCGTGTAAAGGTTGCCATCCAACTCTCCAACAAAGGCAACTTCAAGAGTATCTCTCTTAAAGACTTTCACATCCGTTAGTCCAAAGAGTGTATCATAACCAACAGAAGCCAATTGGCGAACAGAAAGCAAATGATATTTAAGGGATTGGACAAGCATGGCATTTGCAAGAGACATGTCATTTGTGATAGCCACCTTACCCAACCCGAGTACCTGTCCTTTTGAACCTCCACCAAACATAATGCTCATGAATGGTTGAATAGCTTCCATGAAATCGTAGAGCAATTTGCTATCTCCGATCATATGATTTGTACATCCACTATCAATCACCCATTTCACTCCACCGGAGAAGTCAACCTACACACAATTAAGACTTGGTTAGAGGCACCCATTTTTGCAATGGGACCTCTCAAGTTAGCCACAAGGGTCTTAGGGACCCAAATAGCATAGAACCGGAATGTATTTCGAGGACCAACAAATTTTGCAAAAACTTCTCCATCCTTAATCTTACGAAGTACATAGGAGGGAGGCATGAACTCTTTAGGCTTGCTGAGAGTGGGCATGCCCCTTGTGGCCTTCCCACTCACAACCTTACCTTTCTCCTTGTGCCCTTCTCTTACAAATGTTTCTTTTAGAGGGGTTGTGCACTTTTGAGAGGACGTCTTCTTCTTGCTTGTGCTTGGGTCAAACCCAAGTCCCTCTTTGGCAAACACCTCATTATGTTGGCTCAATATCTCATCAAGATTATTTTGCCCTTGAGCACATGTCATGAGACCTTTCTTGATTTGAGCCTTGAGAAAATGATTTTCCTCAAGAATAGATGCTAGATCACTACTAGAGTTAGTAGTACAAGCATCAACATTGATAATAGGAGAAGAGTAAGCCTTGGCTAGAGTTTCAAGATAAGTAAGTTTGAGCGTCTCAAAACTCTTTGTAAGAACGGTGAGCTCTCCTTCCTTAGTCTTGAGAGACACAGATAGAAGCTCACAATCCTTAGATAGAGAAGCATGAGACTTCACAAGATTACTTTTATCATTCATTAACTCTTCGCAAGTGTCAATAGCCTTTTTCAAGGAGGCAAGATCATTAGTGTGAACATCAATATTCGCACCAATTTTTAAGCATAGTTCATTATTTCGTGCTTCCTCATATCGGACTTTCCGCTCAAGGATTTCACATTTTTCCTTTTCCTCGGTGACGAGGGTTTCGAGTTCCTTAATGGTGATGGTGTGCTTACTCACCATCTCCATAAGCATACGAAACATAGTGAGCTTCTTTCCTTTGAGGGAGCACATGAACTTATTAAGTTTAGCAATCATAGGATCATCAAGATCATCATCCTCATAACTATCCTCTGCATCAAGATACTCATCACTAGGAGTAGAAGGAGTGAAGCAACACATAAACTAGGGTTTAAGCTTCTGTCACTCTAGCAACCCATCATCTACTTATTACTTCCCAATGCCTTCCCCTAGGCCCAATCATGGTGAAGTGTCATGTAGTCGACGTTCACATAACACCACTAGAGGAGAGACAACATACAACTCATCAAAATATCGAACGAATACCAAATTCACATGATTACTTATAACAAGACTTCTCCAATGTCCACAGGAACAAACATAACTACTCACAAAGCATATTCATGTTCATAATCAGAGGAGTATTAATTATCATTAAGGATCTAAACATATGATCTTCCATCGAATAAACTAACTAGCATCAACTACAAGGAGTAATCAACACTACTAGCAACCCACAGGTACCAATCTGAGGTTTTGAGACGAAGATCGGATACAAGAGATGAAGTAGGGTTTGAGAGGAGATGGTGCTGGTGAAGCTGTTGATGGAGATTGACCCCCTCTCGATGAGAGGATCGTTGGTGATGACGATGGCTTCGATTTCCCCCTCCCGGAGGGAAGTTTCCCCGGCAGAACATCTCCGCTGGAGCCCTAGATTGGTTCTGCCCAGGTTCCTCCTCGAGACGGCGGCGCTTCATCCCGAAAGCTTCCTTCTTATTTTTCTAGGTCAAAACACACCATATAGCGGAAGATGGGCATCGGGGGCCTGCTAGGTGGCCCACAAGGCAGGGGTGTGCCCAGGGGGGTAGGGCGCGCCCTCCACCCTTGTGGATGGCAGGTGGCCCCCTCTGGTGCTTTCTTCGCCCAATATTTTTTATTAATTCCAAAATGACTCTCCCTGAAGTTTCAGGACTTTTGGAGTTGTGCAGAATGGGTCTCTAATATTTGCTCCTTTTCCAGCCCAGAATTTCAGCTGCCGACATTCTCCCTCTTCATGTAAACCTTGTAAAATAAGAGAGAAAAGACATAAGTATTGTGCTACAATGTGTAATAACAACCCATAATGCAATAAATATCAATATAAAAACATGATGCAAAATGGACGTATCAAGGCCCTCTCAGCAGTAACTCCAAGGCTGGAGTGTCTAAAATTGAACAACACATGTGGAGTCCTAGGATAGTTCCTACCAGCGAACCCGTTAAGATGGTACCTGGTTTTCCTGAAAGGTGGAAGAATATTGGCCGGCATGCATAGTCAGCATCTTCTAGGTAGAACTTGCCATCGGGGATGTTGATGCCATCAGAACAACTCATGTTGTCACTGAGATGTTAGCATCATGTGTTGACCCTTCCCAGCCAGCCAACACATAGGTGAACTTCATATCAAAGTCAACAGCAGCAAACACATTCTGACTTATGTAGTGCTTCCCCCCTGTATGCTACAGATTGTGACCTCGACACTTTGGCAGTGACATGAGTACCATCTATTGCCCCAATGCAATCATGAAATGGTAAACGAAGATTGTATTAGTGCTCACCTTAAGCAATACAAGCATATCAAGCCATGAAGCACATATTGCCAGTGCTCACCTTGAAGTATGATACCATCTTGGACTAGTGCAAATCTTGGTAGGAGTCCGGCTGGTTGGTGACTTGATCATCTCTCCTCTGAGCTCCCCAACATCATAGAGCACTTGCTTGAAGTACCTTGAGATGATCTCCATTGATCTCCTGAATGTGTTGTGTATAACCCCAAATCTCTACTTATGGCCAGCAACATGGAGGAACATGGCCGCTTACTCTTCCACACTGGTGTGGATGCTATCTTGTAGCAGCCCCCCTGCTCCTGAAGGTCTAGACAAGTCTAGCAAATGGTGCTCTTTTCATTCGAAGCATCCATAGGGCCTCTATGTTGTTGCAATTGTAGTTGTAGTTCATATTAGCGATCCTCTCCTGCTCCCGCATAAGCATTGGAGCATAACCGACGACAAGTCTCTCACCACGACAAACAACTCTCATGTGCATGAACATGAGCTATGCCTAAATCACAACTATCAGTATTGCTGCCTGAACTACCGGCCTCATCCGTGCGTCCATAACCTAGTCGACATCGAGGGTACGTTAAGCAATGGAAAAATTGATCCTAAGAACTGACCTAACATAGGGGGGAGGGGTGTTGCTTACCGACATCGGAGACGAGGACGACGAGGGGGAGGGCATGGCTGAGTCAAGGACGACCCGACGGTGGGCAACAGGAAGCGGAGCACCAGCTCCTACTGCCGGATAGTGTCGATGTTGGCTAGTGCAAGTGGATGTTTGAGAGGCAGTGGTGACCGAGTAAATGGGGGGGGGGGGGGAGGCTAGATTTGGCGCCGCGCCCGATTTCCATCTCCCGCCATCCACACTCGCTTTTGGGTTGCTTCCTCGCGTGCGAGCTTGCGCCGCACTGAACCTGGCTCGCTGGAAACTGCCGATTCGATGGTTTCCGGCGAGCTAAGGCTCTGGGCTGCTTTAAGATTCGTGCCGAGACGATCTGACCCACCCCATATGCAACCAAACACATTATTCTTGACTCAATTTGGCCTGGTTGGGTCTAACGCGGACAACCAAACACATCATGAGCGGCCGGGCGAGAGCGAGACCGTGAGTCCGACTGACAGGTCGATTGATTTTTCATGTTTATCGGTTTGCATCCAGAGATTTGAGAGGCTCTGGCCATTTCCGTGCCCGAATTTTTGTTGGAGTTCGTAGCGAAGCGTTTCTTACTGAGCTTTCAAGAGAACGACTCGACGGATGATGCACTTTGGTACCGACCCGTGGTGCACTAGGCACTACAGACTCGTTTGGCAGCTGCCGGGGACGTAGCTTTGCTTTGCATGGGGAACGCCGACTGGCTTGTAGGAGTATTTCGGGTGGTGGATGCTATCTGCAATGCCGTTACGTGGTTTTCTTTCTCAAAAATAAAATAAAATGAATGGTCATCGGGGAAGAGGTTCCCCACCTGAAGATTTCCATTAATAAAAGAAAGAAAAGGAGAACGAACCGCGGGACAAGAAAACCAGCAATATAATCAGGTCCCACGGAAGTATGGCACCAACAACAAATACTGTTTCTGATCAACTGGTTATGATTAGGAATCGGCACACGCAAGCAAAGCTTATTAGTGTGCCTCTCTTCTTAGGCAAGCTGCAGGCAAGAAATCCACCCATTATTCACATCAGAGTTTCAGCTGCAACTCTTACATAATTACATCACCTCTACTCCACAAAGCTATAGATATTCACATGGCGACAGACCGACCATGTTCGAATTCCACAAACCTAAACCTAAACATATTGATAAACCCTTTTATGCGCAGCATATATAGTAGAAGAATATTCAAGGATTCATAAAGAACCGGACCAACACGGGAGCACATATATATAGATACATATCCACTCCATTTTCGCTGGGCTGTGAGGAGATGCTCTGAAATATCACATCTAACGACTCGTCAGCCATCTCGAGTTCCAGTGACACGCAAACTTCATCGGTCAGGCAGGGCCGTCCAGTGCCTGGCTCTTCCTGAGGTTCCAGTGGAGGCCCTCGTGGATGCTCCGCAGGAAGTCCGTTGTCGAGTCCACCAGGCATGCCGTGGGCAAGGGCCATGGAGAGACGCTGCAGATGAGGGCGTCGCCTGGCCCTAGCTGAATTCTGCCCTTGCCGTCAAAGGACGCCCAGGCTTGCCCTCTGCTGTTGAACGGTACTTGCACGCGCAGAGTGACGTATTCCGGCAGTATCAGAGGCCGGAATGACAATGAATGGGGGCAGATTGGTGTGAAAAGGATCCCTGGGACCTGCATGCACAGGCAAATCGTAGCATCAAACTTGTAATACAGACAACTTAAATGAGAAGCAGTAACTCAAGGGAATGAAATATGAAATGATTACAAACCAGGGAGTGACGAAAATAGAACCATCAAAATTGTCTAATTGCTAATACATTCTAGTCGAATTGTTGGTTGTTGATTCCTCTTAATTAATTTTACATGTACAATGGGCTTTGTGACGATTTGAAGAGCTGCTCAGGCAACATTACTCAATATAAAATGCATCTAGTAGAAACAGTGACCCCTTAAAAACTGAACTAGAATAACCAGGACAAGGTTTTTAGGCCTTTTAAAAACTGAGATACACCTCAACTAGTTTGAAAATATATACTTTCCCGGCATCATGATATAAGGCCTATTAGTATTCATTAACGCAAGGCTTTGACCAAGAATTACTCCACTAATAAATGGTTTATATGATATAAAAACATAATCATCAGTGGGTATTTTATAAACGAATCTAGTGATACCAATTCCATGTCATATAAATAACAATTAACAAGTAATTCCTGGTCAAAGTCTTGTCTTAATAAAACCTAATACGCATTATATTATTTAATACAGAACAAGGCAGATAACAACCTTTCCAGTGATTTAAAACATAATGCTAATGCTAAATAGAATCTGGGGAGTATATGTAGAGTTAAAGGTATACCTGTGGATGTACCATTGATCCTCCAGCTGCCAGTGAATAGGCTGTGCTTCCAGATGTTGTAGATATTATTAGCCCATCTCCTTGTACGCATGTAACAAAAGAACTATCACAATAGCATTCTAAGTAGGTAAGGTAAGATGACATTCCTCGGTCAATTGTAACTTCATTAAGCACTAGAATCGGTTCCCCGGTCTCAACTTCATCTTTAGCTGCATCACGAATTACATGACACTGCAGACGGCTCCTCAGTGTGATGGTGAATGGTCTTTTCAGCACATTGCCCAAGCATTCACGATACTGTTCGCTTGCTAACCTTAAGTTAAGGACAAACTATATAGATGGTGGGTTGAGCACAGACATAAAGCTCCACCGAGTAAAAAAAAGTTGTATTACTAATATAGTTTAAGATTCACTGTTAGTCTGCAAAATATGTAAGCATCCCTGGTATAGAGATTGTATGAGATTGTGACACATATAGTGAAGTATGGACGTTAAATCTCTGAGATCAAACATTGCAATCTGCTATGGACAGTTGCAGATGGAATCAAACATGCCATGGATCTGCTATGCAGAGTTGAAAAGGCAGAAGTGCAATATCCAATTTTTAACGATGTAAGAACAAAAATAAACAGCAGTGCAATTTAGCAACATGGTTAGCAAGCACTCATAACAAAGATAACACTGATGATTAAGGATACGGAAGGGAATCATGAAGCCCAATGATCCAAGAGAGAATGCAACCACTGGGGGAACTGGCCCTTTGAACAATGATGCGGCCTGTTTACAGATATGGTCATGTTAAAGAGCTCCCTAGCTTAAACAGATTAGAAAAACAAGCCATAAATACTGAAAATTATGGAGAACAACAAACTAGGACAGAATTTGTTTCAACATAACACAGCCAGCATTTAGGTTATTGAGTAATTCAATGGACATTGTTCAGCTTATACTACCAACCGTAGCAGCTGCTAGATTGGAGTAGGTTAGAGTAGGTATCTCTTACTTCTGTCGTGTAGAGTAGGTCTTCTCTTAGTTTTGGTTTTGGCTTTGTCTGTTTTCGGTTTGGTCATCCCACAGTTGGTAATTTGTACTTTGGGCTCGTCATTCTTTTTCTAATACAATATGAGTTCGAGAAAATAGCTAGGTTAGAGAAGTATCCATGTGATTAGAAATGTATTGAAGAACTCGGTGCTATTGCTCATAGAACTAGACCTGGCTCACTATCGATAATCCCTGAAAAGGGTTTATTGTAGCCACAAATCAATCAGCCGCCACATCTTGCATTGACAGTAGAAGAGTGGACGAACCACTCTCCAATGTGCTGTTAACTAAGCACACTTCAACATCTTGCACTCTAGCGGTCTAGCCATGCTTAATAGCATTAATATTTTCCTCTAAGTTGCTCTTATATAGTGAACTTATACAATCATCTATCTACAAGTCTCTTCCATCCACATAGCTTGTATTTTTTATGTACATCTGATAGTTACTCAGTTTCCTTTCAAGGTATATGTAATTGATTTTTTTTTACATTAACAGAACCTGGAAAAAAAACTGTTTGACCTATTCTAATCATTTGGATGTCCTTATTGCGAGCTGACACTTGCATAGTAAATTCCTATGCACAAAGGAACTAGGCACCCTAATAACACAAAATGTTGTGTTATAAGACTGCTAGTATATTTCATTAAAGGCTGAACTAAACAAAATGTTGTGCTCTGTCAAACTAACCACACAACATCCATATTCAATAAACTGTCACAATAATTGTGCTGCATACCCACAGAACAGTTCCATCACCACCGAGAGTTACAATGAGGTCAACCTTCGTGTGTAATGTCTTCATTTCCTGATCTATCAGATATTTCTGATTAGTTGAGCACTATATGGAAAAGGTTATATGTGACTAAAAGTAGTACAATCAGTGATAGCTTAAAATCATCTATAAGAAAACACAAAAGAAGTTTACTGAATATAATTCATCAATGGAGAAGGAAATGCTTAATAAAAGATGACCCTCGAGCATTAACAGGAAGCTAGTAACAATTATAGCAAATATAACAACTATTGAGACTTGAGAGCAGTTCGTTCTTGGTAGTCTTGGTAGAGGAAACGGGTTATCTCACACAAAAACAACATCAGCAAATTTGTGTACTGATGGTAAAGAATAACTGCTCGAGGTAACTAGAACCCCATATCACTGTCACTTGTTAAAATCATGAGAGGAATTTAGGTGCTTGAGTGTTCGACAATGAGATTGTACAGGAGTACTCCCACAAGAAACCATGGATGGAGCAGAAATTCAGAATATTACTTGAACATCCACTTGCATCCTCTGTAACTCTGAGGTGCATAAGTCCTTTATGTAATTGCTAAATAACAGCATAGCATTTTTCATTCTTCTAATCAACAGCCATAACAACTATTCACATATCAGGTTATAGATATTTTAAAAATAAAATACATCCAGACATTAAAATTACAACAAATATCCCTATATTCCAAAAGTACAGTCAGAAGCAACGGGGAGAAATGAAATATACAATCAAGATCTCTTACCATTATCCCATGTCTGAATAAAGTTGAAGTAAGAATCTTCAATAAGTAGTTCCTTGCTAACTCGTGGCTCTACAAAGATGTTTATGTTGTTATGTTCTTTAAGCCATCTGCAAGAAATACACAGAACACTTAGGACATGTGGGCAAATATATTTGGAGATACAGTTCGACAAGACATTAAGCAGGAGATAATAAGTTCCAGCAAAAACATAGTGTTGCGTAGAGTACCAGATAATTGATATTAGTAAAATTCTCTCGGGATAGGCAGCAAAGAAACATACCTGACCATTTCGGAACAGAGAGCATGCACGGAGTTGGAATTAGGTTTAGTCACAAAAAGAACTGTTTGTGGAGGGGAATCCCATTTCAGAAAAATCTGCAAGGACAGTATTTGTTGACATGAAAAAAGATATAGCAGCAATGAGATTATTTCGAATTCTCAAACAATCATTGCAGAAGAGTGAAACAAATAAGATATGCTGTTCAAAATGGATCAAACTGAGCATAAAAGAGCTACCTGTTTATTGCTGCGTTCTGCTGTTGTAATATCCCCTTTTTCGAAGGACACAAAATCATGCTTGTGCTGACCGTTCTTATCCCCATTGCTACCCCATGAAAGTCTAAATGGTACCTGCAAATATAAGAAAAAGGTGCTTTTAGAAAGAAAAAAAAAAGGACAAGTCGAATTGACTGGAAAAAAGACTATTTCTTCCAACTGCGACAAAACATGAAATGCATTCCTGTTATTTGCGTATCACAAGCAAAATGTCATAGACAACTGCTTGTGCTTTTCAAGGAGATTCTTCACTAATAGATATAGAAAATCAGAAATAAATAAAAAATAGTGCATATTTAATGTGCAAAAAGTTCTTTTCAAATATAATTTTTTATTGCCTTCCTTTTGTTAATCTGGGTGACAACAAGTATTTAGAGGCAGCCCGGCAGCATCAGATGACGAACAGATGGATATGAGTTGATTTTAGCATCAAACCACATTACGAAGAAAACACATTAGTATGTTCATGTAAACCAACAGCTGCAAACAGACGTATGTGAGGGTATATGCTTGCCCAAAGCCCAAAGGATACCTTTCTTCCAACAATCCTGTCATCTGATTTACGGTTAGGTCCAGGACACTGGTCCTGGAGAATTTGACGTGAGCAGATCCCATGGTTTCCGCAACAGCCTGTTTCATCAACCGAGGCAGTCTCCAGTGTCAGCTTACTAGCCAAATGCTCTAGCTTGTCCTTGACACAGTTGCTGCAGCCTGCACATGTTACAGTTTAGTATGAATTTTCTTGACAAAATCAGGTGCGTGATAAGATAAAGTAGTCAGTTTGTTAACTTGTTGGACTACATTCCTTATGTATCTGGAATCAGTTATTTGCGTAGTTTCGATACTGATGTGCAGTGGCGGAGACAGGGGGGTGCCAGCCAGGGCCTGGGCCCAGGCCAACATGCAAATATTTCCACTAGGACGCTGAGTATTTCTGCTAAAACAGTGTATTAGCTTTTTTTACATGCTTTTTTAGAATAATTAAACTATGTTTACATGATATTTTTTAGAAAGTTCATTAATATTCTGCGCACGGAAGGTACAACTTCAGTACAATGGATCCTTCTTTCGTTGACTGGTTTGAATTGCTAAGACAATGGAGGCTGATCTAATAATATATCATTATTAAAAATAATAATGTATCATGTATCGAAATACGACAAAAAGATGTTTTGCAGTATTATGTGATAGCTACCATGAACTAGTAAAACTCAAAAATCCAATTGTGTACCTTTAATTACACTGTGATGCGTGTGTGCCTTGGCTGCCTTCTCCGATTCATACTTGCGCTTCCACTCAGCCGCCTCTGCTTGAGCAGCAGCTTTCCCTTCCGCAACTTGTCGCAGTGCTTTTCCAACAGCTTCAATTGCAAGGTGTATGTACATTAAACACATGTGTGCAGACACACATAAGTTTTAGACAGTAGAGTGACAGACTTCAGATGATGTCAAGTATTTGTATTATTACTTCTCATGGCCTCTGCAAACTCATGAAGGTGCGCGTCAGTTGACTCGATAGGAGGAAGAAATGCATAGGTCGCCTCCTCTGATTCCTTGGAACTAACTGTGGTGACGGACCCATTCTCAGCTTGATGTGAGGCAGCTACACTAAGGTTTATTCTCTCATGACAGGTCTGTAATAGAATAAACCTCATTAAGATAACATGAAATCTGACAAGGGTAACAGAGTTAACAAGCTTTCCAGCATCAAGCGGACCACTCAAAGGAACAGATATAGTACAGGCGAAGTACTGCTGGTAGACATTTTATAAACTCTACAGTATGACATGTATTAACAGCAGCGATAGACTAAACAAAATGAAATCACGGGTTGTTTCAATGACTTTAAAGTCTTAGTTTGCATCATATAGTCAGGCATGGTTCGTGAAAATCCTAGTATAGTCAGATATTATAGAAAATTCAGAAGATTTTAAGCAAACTGAGAGGGCATGTTTAGCCGTGCATCTAGCAGTAGTTGTGAAGCTGGTAAGGCACCAAACTGTATCCGCTCTACACAACATATAGCATCCAAGGTTTTCAGTACTATTTTGGTCTCAAAATGTGCATCAGTCACTATGTGACAAACAAGTCAATGCTCAACAGGACAGCACCGCATATTCTTCTCCCACGTGTCAAAGATGAGTATTATATGTGCTTTTGTCAACCCACAGAAAAAAGAAGACAGAAGTTAATGATATAATATGTTCAAATATCACAAAGGTGGAACACTTGGGGAAACAAGTGCAAGTTGATCGACAAGAACTGAGGCAAGATATATGATCTCAAAGAGATGGCCACTAGAAGTTAAGATTAGAAACCGTATTGCAACTCTACAAGAATAGAGTATTTATATACCTACTGTGATCAGTCAATGTTTTTGGACATGATGCACATGGAATAGGGCAACCTAATAATACTAAAATAATGGGGATGAGCTGAACTGAGTCACACAGTTGATGCTTAATCATCCTCTTCAGGGGAGTCTAAGACTACAGGATCAGCAACACGGCATCGCATAATAGGGGCATTTCATGGGCACTCCTGAACTAAATACTCTGCAATGCCCAAATCAAACAGAAATACACACCGAAATTCAGCCGCGCCCAGCCCCCTTCGGGCGGCCTTCCACCGTGGCCCCAAAAGGCGCAAACCAAAATCCCGAGCACCATTGGCGTCAGGAGCGCACGAATCGCCCACATTAGCCATAAGGATCCCAAGCAACTGAACCCTCCGCCCAGGTTCGCCCCTCGAAAATTGCCTAAATTCCGGGTGATCCGACGGCAGAAACCTACCCTCTAAGAGAAGTGTAAATTCAGAGGAAGCCTCCCGAGGCATGTGTGTACCTTCAGTGCGGCCTCGTCGGCGGACATGGCTGCGCGCGCGATCCAGCAGCTTCCCGCCGCGCCGTTCCCCTCTTCGCCGATAGGGCCGTTCAGGTGGGGAGATGAGCTGTGGAGTTTCCGCCTGCCCTCCGTGTTCGGTTATTAATGGCTTGTGCGAGGCCCGGGCGCTGTGAGCTGTGACGGCTGGAAAGGGCGACGGGCTGACGGGTGGGGCCGGAGCTTCAGTGGGACCCTGGAGTCTGTGCGAGGCACGATTCTGGTGGGCCCTTCGACCCACGGCACCGACGGCAGTGACTACCTACTACACCGCGAACTGGTAGGTACACAGCGTGCACGGGCCTCCTACTTCCGCCTCCTGTTACACGAGCACCGCAGGCGTGCTTCATTGTAAGAGTAGTGGTATATTGCTCGGTAGTACTGTAGCGATTATGAGCAGAGTACACGAATTGGGAAAGGAACAGGGGAGGAAGATAAATTAGGGTTCGTGCCGCCGCCGATTCAGTGATCCATTGGATGCTCGGGTCTTCGGTCGGGGTGGTATAAGTACCAGGCGGCTGTTGGGCTCACTTCGTTCATTGTGGGCCGGTGACGAGTGAGCTGGGCTTCTTCTCCCTGGTGGGCCGTTGGGCAGCGACCGGTCGTTGCCGGTCGGGTCCTCCTTGTCAGGTGCCTGGCTGGAGCTAGGGACGCTGACATCCCCTCCTCCTTGCGACGAGGCTTGCCCCCAAGCCTCTGCTGCCGGGAATCGAGCTTGTAGCACATCTTTATCCTCCCAAGTGTCACCGAAGGCTGATTCGTCGGACCAGCGAACGCGAACTTGCTTGATCATGGCGCCGTTTCTTTTGCGCCAACGTTGCTAAAGGACTGCAACTGGCACGACAGGTGCACCAGTAACATGCGGAAGAGTTGGGTTGGACGGCGTACCCGGTTGAAGGCAGTGGCGCAGCTGGGACACGTGAAAGATCGGATGAACTTGCGAGTGTGGAGGGAGTTCCAGCTTGTATGCAGCATCATTGATCTTGGCGATGACTTGGTATGGTCCATAGTACTTGAACGCCAGTTTATGGTTGGCTCGCCGGGCGACGGAGGTTTGAATGTCTGGTTGGAGCTTTAGACCGAGTTGCCCACCTCAAAGGTACGAGGCGATCGCCGCTTGTCTGCCTGGGCCTTCATGTGCTGTTGTGCCCTGTTGAGATGCTGTTGAAGCAGGTCCTGCACCACGACACGCTCATCCAGCCAAGAGTGGAGTGCTGAGACTGTGGACTCAGAAGTAGGAGTGATCCCCCAGTGCCGTGGTTCGTGTCCAAACATTGCTTTGAACGACGACATCCCAATGCTGGAATGGTGAGAGGAGTTGTACCAGAACTGGGCAAGCGGTATCCAGTGACTCCATCGTGTCAGACAGGCGTGCACAAAGCATCTGAGGTAGGTCTCCACGCACTGATTCACTCTTTCAGTCTGTCCGTCGGTTTGTGGATTGTTGGTCGTACTCAACCGCAGCTCTGTACCCGCGTACTTGAATAGCTCCCTCCAAAAATGGCTAGTGAAGACCGGGTCACGATCAGACACAATGGCCGCAGGGAATCCGTGGATTCTATACACGTTGTTCATATAGAGAAGGGCCACTTTCGCTGCCGTGTACGGGTGTGTTAACGGAAGAAAATGCGCAAACTTGGCGCGCTTGTCCACTATAACCCAGAGGAAGTTGAATTTCCCGGATTGAGGCAGGACTTCAACGAAATCCATCTGCAGAACCGCGCCAATCCCTTTGTCGCACGCGTCCGTTTCCACTGTAAAAGTCTTGTTGAAGTCGGGGAGCGCGAGTACCGGGGTTGTGATCAGTTGTTGTTTGAGCGGTTCAAACGCCTGCGCTGTGTTATCTGTCCAGATGAACGGCACCCCCTTCTTGAGTAAGTTGAATAGAGGTCTAGCTATCACTCCAAACCCGCGGACGAAGCGACAGTAGTATCCTGCAAGGCCGAGGAACTGGCGAACTTCCTTGGCATCCTTGGGTGTGTTCCAAGCTTGCACGACACGTATTTTTCTGGGCTCCATGGCTACCCCGTCGCCGCTGATGACGTGACCCAGATAGGACAGTTGCTGCTGGCGGAATTCGCATTTGGAGCGCTTGACCTTCCAATGATTTTTTCGCAACAGCTTGAGGACTTGCTTGAGATGGTCAACATGTTCTTCCCAGGTCTTGCTAAATACCAAGATGTTGTCGAAGAACAAGAGGACACTCGGAGGAGTGGGTGCAGAGTTTCGGTGACAGATGAACGTGGCTGGCCCGCTCGCCAATCCAAAAGATAAAACCTTGAACTCATAATGCCCCGAGTGTGTTTGAAATGCCGTCTTGAACTCCTCGCCCTCAGCCAGCCGTATCTGATGGTAGCCAGCTCGGAGATCGAGCTTTGAGAACCACCTAGCTCCATGGTGTTCATCGAGCAACTCTTCTATCACTGGTACAGGAAACTTGCTGATACGGGTCATGGCATTGAGGTGGCGGTAGTCGATGCATAACCGCCAAGTCCCATCCATCTTCTTGACTAGAATAGCAGGCGAAGAGAAGTTACTCTGGCTGCGTTGGATCACACCCGACCAGAGAAATTCTACCACTTGACGCTCAATCTCTGTCTTGTGGTCAGGCTTGTGCCGATAAGGCCGGATATTGACAGGTTGCGCGCCGGGGACCAGGGGTATGGTATGGTCACAGGCGCGGCGCGGTGGAAGGCCTGAAGGTTCACCGAATACATCATCGAATTCAGCCAGGAGTTGTTGCAGCTCATGTGGTTCTGTTGGGTTGCCTGCTGGCCCTTCCTCAAGCTGGTACAGAATGATGACATGTAACAGAGAGCCTTGGCGATGCAGATTCTGAAGTTGGACTCCGTTGATCACATGGCAAGTGGTGGAATTGGCTTCATGACCGAACAGGAGAGCTCGCCCCATAGGAGTGGGAAACTGAATGTACTTCGCCTTCCAATCGACTGTCATGGGACTGTGTTGTTCCAACCAATCCATGCCGAGGATGGTGTCGTATGTGCCTAGAGGAAGTATCTTCATGTCGGTGACGAAATCGTGGCCTTGAGAGGACCATTGGTAGGCTGGAATGGATGCAGTGCATGCCAGCTCACCCCCATCAGCCACACGAGAGGAGTGGCGCCGTTCAACTGTTGTGCTAGCTTCTGGTCGATGAAGGATGTAGAATTGCCACTGTCGACGAGTAACAACACCTCTTGCCCTTGCATAGTGGCGAGAAGTTGGAATGCCTTGGCCGAGACACTACCGCGCGGAGCGTGAGATGGCCATGGCCATGTCACATGGCGGAACGGGAACCCTGATGTCCTCTTGGTTGCCGTCGACGCCGAAGAGCTCCAGCATCTCCTCGATGATGTGTAGTCGGGCAGGTGTGGTCGTGCCCCCAGCGTTCTCGGCATTTGAAGCAGAGGTCGCGGGCCCGAGGGTAATCTCGCAGCGCCTTCACCTTGGATGTGTCAGCGTGCGCCGCCTACGTCCCCCGACGATCAGTGGCCCCTGACGGAGGAGCGAGGCACGGTGGAGGTGGAGGAAGTGGGAGCGCCAGGCTTGGCCTTAGAGTCGATTCGGGTGGCCGCGGTAAGGCACCGAACACGCCATCGGCCACTTCCTCTTGCACTAAGGCGAGAGTGCAAGCCGTGTCCAGGTCCGGTGGGCACTGGACCAGGACCACCGCCCGGATGTCCTTCCTCAGCCCCTCCACGAATCGAGTGAGGAAATAAAACAGATGCATAGTGTCAGAATAGGAACTCAAGTGATTGATAATCAATTCAAACTTCACAATGTAATCAACAACCGAAGTAGTTTGTCGGACAGTGTAAAACTGTCGGATTAGCATCTGATGGTGATCTCGGCCGAAATGCGTGCACAAGTGCGCAGTGAAAGAATTCCAGTCAAATTCAGAGAGGTGTTTTTGGATCGATGGAAGCCAAATTGACGCCAGACCAGAAAAATTCAAAGCAGCCATGGGTACCCAGAATGATTGTGCTATCCCAAACATGGTGAAATACTGCTCATAGATTGTATTCCACAAGTTGGGGTTCTCCCCCAAAAATTGCGGAAAGGAAATCGATGGATGCGCTTGCCCGAGCCCGGTGAGGAGTTGGCTCGCATGCACGAAAGGAGAGAGTGCACTGGGAGAGGGAGGAGTATCACACTGACCGTTTGTTGGGAGTAGTGGGGGCGTCTGGAACGGCGCCCTCGACGACCATCGTGAGATGTTGAAACTGCCATGGTCATCGGACCCGTGGGGAACATGAGCCGCGCCTGCCCCGGTGCCTGGATCGGTGCCAACCGTCGCTGGCGGTGGTGGAGCCTAGAGTGCGTCCACCCGAGCATCCTCACTTGGTGGTGCAGAAGTCAACACCGCGAGTTGCAGCGCTGACACTGTCGTGGTTCTATGTCTGGTAGTAGAATGGGGGGTAGGTATGGAGAGGCAAGATCCTAGCTATGGAGTAGTTGTACACACGAGTGTTTAACGAGTTCAGGCCCTTCTCTGAGGAAGTAATAGCCCTACGTCTCGGAGCCCGGAGGCGGTCGACTGGTTTATGTGTATATGAGTTACAGGGGTGCGAACCCCTACACTGAGGAGGGGGTTGGCTTATATAGAGTTCGCCAGACCCCTCCGGCCCTCAGTTATGCAGGGTTTAAAGTACATTAAGACAGGGGGTTACTGGTAACGCCCTCATAAAGTGTTATGAAGACTATTAAAGCTACTTAATGACAGACCGTTGCTTGCTGAGTGACTTTAGGTCTCCTGGCCGTTGAGTGGTTAGCTTCATGGTCGAGTGACTATCTTCATGGTCGAGTGTCTTTGGGTTCGTCGAGTGAAGTCCCTCTTGGCCGACTGGAAGGTAGCTTCTTCTAAGGGTGTCCTTGGGTATGGTATCCTAGACAGGTCCATGATCCTACCCTGGGTACATAACCTCATCATTAGCCCCCGAATGGATCGAGGTTCGAGGGAGGGAGGAGTTGATGATTTTCTCCGACCTATCTCCCGTGCTTTGATTATGTCGTATCCTGGATCAGCGATTTTTTTTTTGGCGTTGTCATCAACTTTTCTTTCAGTCGCCTTGATCCATTCCTTTCTTCTGTCGAGTGAACTTTTGAACTTTAGTGAACTTCCGAGCGACGCATCGTAGGAAAGATATCGTCTGACAGATTGATCTGCCGTTGGCGGATTTTGTGGGATCCGAATTTTGGGAAGCACGCGAAACGGGGCGGACCGCGGTACTCGGATGGGATAAGGCGCGGACGCCTCGATTTCCACGCCGCCTTTTTCGCCACGTATCGTGCATGCGCGACTGTTTCGGGATGTGACAGGACCGCCCGGGCCTACTCGTCAGCCACTCGGAAGTGTCCTTATATAAAGCGCCGGGCGAGGGTTTTTTGAACAGTGCCTTCCCATTCTTCTCTCCGCCCTCTTTGCCTCCGCCCGCTGCGCCTGCTCTCGCCTCTGCTTATCCACTCCTCGCGCGCTTCGCCGGCGACAATGGTTGGGTCCAAGGGGATTGGATCCGCTCGACCATCACTGAGACGGATCTCAATGACCTAGCCAACGAGGGTCTGATCCCCCATGGGTCAGCAAGGCTTCCGGGGTCCGAGTGTCAACCGCAGCCGCAGGAGGGTGAGTGCGTCCTCCTAGCCACTCATATCGATCGTGGATTCTCTCTGTCGCCGAGTGTTTTCTTCCGAGGGTTCTTGAACTTCTTTGGGGCGCAACTCCACCATTTCACTCCCAATTCTATCGCCCATCTCGCTGCTTTCATTTCCATGTGCGAGAACTTCCTAGGTTGTCGACCTCATTGGGGTCTCTTTAAGCACATATTCACCTGTCGCTCACAGACACTAAAGAAGGCGAGTCCGGGTGACGAGAGAACTAAGGTTATCCAGATGTGTGGGGGTCTTGGGATTCAGATGAGGAATAAGAGTACTTTCCCGGCCATGACCCTTCCTGAGTCGGTCAGAGGGTGGCAGTCGACTTGGTTTTACTGCCAAGACGAGCCGACGCCGGGGCAGTCGACTGGTCTCCCTCCGTTTTCCATGGACCGAGTGGACAAACCCTCTTCTCTGAAAGTGCTTCCTGAGGAGAAAGCTCAGGTAAAAATGCTGATGGAGCGCGTAGTCCAACTCGTTAGGGATGGAGTGACGGGTATGGATCTTCTGGAGGTCTTCCTTAGGCGGCGCATCCAACCACTTCAGTACCGAGGTCATCCGATGTGGCTGTATTGTGGTACCGAAGACACCACTCGGGTCCATCCAGAAGCGGTCGACGACGCCACACTGGAGAGGTGGGTGGCCGCAATCACGGGGAATAAGGACAACCCTCGAGGGGCTAGGAGGATCCCACCACTCGACTGTACCTACACACCGGACACGGTATGGCCACTTATTTCCAATTGCGATCTTGCTTTATTCACTCTGCTTCGCTGCGAATTGGTCGAGTGATCTTTGTTTTGCTTTGTTGCCTGACAGGCCACCACAGAGTTATACTCGATGCCCAATGGAGCGCAAACACCGACTGAGGAGGAGGAAGGAAGTGGGGGCGAAAGCCCGGAGGAGTGGGATTCGGATGCTGACGACGATGATGAGGGTGATGACTCTGGTGAGGAGGAAGAAGAGGAGGAGGAGGAGGAAGTTGTACCTCCTCGCTCGGAAAGACGCTCGAAGCTTGTCCATGATCCCGCGGTCGAGCGCGGTAAGGGGGTCGCACCCGTCACGTAGTCGTCCAAGCGCCCTCGGACTACTTCTCCGGCGCCGACTGAGAAAGCTCCGAAGCAATCTTGGGTGGCGCCGTCGAAGTCAGCGAAGGTCTTGCCGAAGATGAAGATGGTGATCCCCACTATCTCTGGGTAATGGTGTAGCTTGAATTTGTCTGCTCCTCATGAACTTATTCTTGGTCGACTCATGAGCTAATCGACTGTCTTCTGAAACTGCAGTGCTGCTACTTCTAATACCTCGGCCAGAGCTGGAGATCAGGAGATGGAGGATGCTGTTATTTCGAAACCTGGTATGACTCTTGTAGTTCCATCTTCAGTCGATTGGCTTCTTGTCTCTAATTTTGATTCTTTTTCTGCAGCTTCATCTAACGTCGTTATCAATCTTCCCAACAACGACGACGAGGAACCACCAAGGCAGAGAAGGAGCAAGAAAGCGTCTGCTGGCAAGGCGACTCAGGACGTGCCAGCACCCGAGACGTTGGTCGTGGAGGGAGACAATGTCACTCGGCCTACCGTAACCTTTGCGGTGCCGTTGACGAGTGCTTGTCCTTCATCGTCGACTGCTGCTCAACCCTCGCTTTTCTCAACCTACCACGTTCCATAAGACCAAGCTAGTGCTGCTAAATAAGCAATACGCCAAGCGGGGGTCATGATGGAGCAAGTGAAGGCAATACGAGAAGCCAGCCAGGCAGCCTATGACGCCAGTTCGGCTCTTCAGAGTAATGTTCAGGCCAGTCAGTCACTGCCTATTCTGTTAGGATATGATATCTGAAAACTCTTCTTTCTGAAATTCTTAGAGTTTGTCCTACACCCACTGGGCGTGTCGATTGAAATTCCGGATTAGTGGGGGCACGCTGAGTGCACCCACTGGGTGTAGTCCCCAAGGCTATGGTCGACTGCTCGCAGTCGACCATAGGCTTTATGTCTTATGTTTTTTCCTTACTCGACTAGGTCGAATAGTTTCATAGACCGGTGGGGGCACGCTGAGTGCACCCACTGGGTGTAGTCCCCGAGACTGTGGTCGACTGCTGGCAGTCGACTATAGTCTGAAGAACATCTCCCTTTTTTTGTTGGTCAACTGGTCGACACTAACTGATGAAACTAGTGGGGGCACGCTGAGTGCACCCACCGGGTGTAGTCCTCGAGACTATGGTCGAATGTTTGTATTCGGCCGTAGTCCTAGAAACGCTATGATTTTTCCTTAGTCACTCGGAAGTGAATTGTCTTTGACATCTGTCGATTGGTTCTTCGTAGAAATCCTGTGACCTTGC
This sequence comes from Triticum aestivum, assembly GCF_018294505.1. Classification (NCBI taxonomy): domain Eukaryota; kingdom Viridiplantae; phylum Streptophyta; class Magnoliopsida; order Poales; family Poaceae; genus Triticum; species Triticum aestivum. The sequence goes on along the minus strand of NC_057795.1, from coordinate 454,080,164 downwards.
GGCTCGTTACACTGAGTTGGAGAACAAACACATTCAGCTTGAGCTTGATCTAAAACTGGCCCAAGAGAACTTGACGAAGGCGAAGGAGGAAGCTAAAGGTATGTTCGGTGAGGCCTTCGACGACTGCCTTTGCCTCTCACTCGTTTCCGAATCTTAATCTCACTATAACTTTGCAGACAAAGTGAGGGATGCCCTGAAGAAGCAAGACCTTGACTTGGCTGAGATGCAAAAAACTGCTTTAGAGAAGACCAAGCTTGCAGATGTGAAGCTGGCTTCAGTGACCAAGCTTGAAGAAGAAAACACCAATCTGAAAGCTGCTCTTGATGCTGCCAACCAGGAGGTCAGTCGAATGAAAAGTGACAAGACCACCCTGAATGACAAGGCCAGTGAGTTGATGAGAAAGAAGAACGATCTGGAGGCTTATCTGGGTGGACTCGCCAAGAAGTTGTTCCTCATGCTTGAAGGTAATCTTTTGTATCAAACAAGTATTTTAACTGTAACCTCCGACTGTTGTCTTGACTCGGTGGTTGTGCTTGCAGAATTTTGCCAGAACTTTGAAGAGGAGACTGGTCGACTGGAAGTAAACCTGGACCCCGTCAACTCTCCCATGGGAGACAAAGTCGCCATGAATGTGCTCCGGCTTGAATCTCGTGTTGCTGCTGTCGTCGACTATCTCGCAAGGCTGAAGGTCGCAACTTATTGCATCGATACAACACTCTGGCCAAGAGAAACGCTCCAGAACAACCTCGAGTCTCTGATGACTCGACTGAACGAGGTCCCAAGTCGAGTGCAGGAGTGGAAGAAGTCTTCGGCCAGGTGTGGTGCGGATGTTGCTCTATCTCTGGTCCGCGTTCATTGCAAGGATGCGCGAGAGGACAAGCTGGTGGCCCTTAGGGTGGCTAACACCAAGAAGCACGATTTCCGATCCTTCATGGAGACCTTCATCGCCACCGCCACTCGAATTGCAGATGGAATTGACCTGGGCGAGTTTGTTGCGCCTTCCAGCCCTCCACAAGAGGGGTAAAAAACTTCTGAGCTTGATACTTTAAATTTGCCTCGGTATGCCGAGTGAGTTTTGTAACCGACAAACCTTAACAGGCTTAGCGCCTAAGCACTTTCGGTTCTGTTAGGTGTTATCCGAACTTGGATTCAATGTTGAATATGTTTGCATTTGGTTTGAGATGTCTTTTGCAGGTTAAAGCGAAGCGCTCATTGCAATCGACTTGTTCCCCAATATAATTAGACGAGCACTGGGCTGCGGCTAAGCTTTCGAGTGAGAGGTTTGCTCTCGACTCGGTAGGATTTTCAAAAACTTAGGCGAGCACTGGGCTGCAGCTAAGCCTCCGAGTGGGAGGTCTGCTCTCCACTCGGTAGGATTTTCAAAAACTTAGGCGGGCACTGGGCTGCAGCTAAGCCCCCGAGTGGGAGGTCTGCTCTCCACTCGGTAGGATTTCAGATACTTAGGCGAGCACTAGGCTGCAGCTAAGCCCCTGAGTGGGAGGTCTGCTCTCCACTCGGTAGGATTTCAGATACTTAGGCGAGCACTGGGCTGCAGCTAAGCCCCCGAGTGGGAGGTTTGCTCTCCACTCGGTAGGATTTTTAGATACTTAGGCGAGCACTAGGCTGTAGCTAAGCCCCCGAGTGGGAGGTTTGCTCTCCACTCGGTAGGATTTTCAAGAACTTAGGCGAGCACTGAGCTACAGCTAAGCCCCCGAGTGGGAGGTCTGCTCTCCACTCGGTAGGATTTTCAAGAACTTAGGCGAGCACTGAGCTGCAGCTAAGCCCCCGAGTGGGAGGTCTGCTCTCCACTCGGTAGGATTTTGTATTGGTGACGTAGCTCGGAAGGAGAGGGTAGCAGTCGACCTGCACCTCGACCTCCTTGCGGAGCGCATGTTGTATTTGTGGCGTAGCTCGGAAGGAGAGGGTAGCAGTCGACTTGCACCTCGTCCTCCTTGCAAAGCGCACATTGTATTTGTGGCGTAGCTCGGAAGGAGAGGGTAGCAGTCGACCTGCACCTCGTCCTCCTTGCAAAGCGCATGTTGTATTTGTGGCGTAGCTCGGAAGGAGAGGGTAGCAGTCGACCTACACCTCGTCCTCCTTGCAAAGCGCACATTGTATTTGTACTTAGGCGAGTGCAGTGCTGCAGCTAAGCCTCCGAGTGGAAGGCTGGCTTACCACTCGGTAGGATTTTGTTTATCTTAGGCGAGTACTTGGACTGTAGCTAAGCCTCCGAGTGGAAGGCTGGCTTACCACTCGATAGGATTTTGTTTATCTTAGGCGAGTACTTAGACTGCAGCTAAGCCTCCGAGTGGAAGGCTGGCTTACCACTCGGTAGGATTTTTTTACAGACTTGGGCGAATCGGATTCGCAGCCAAGCCACCCACTGGGGGATTGTTTTGTGTGGACAAAAGAAATAATGATTACTGGGAAAATTATAAAGCTCTTGTCTTTGATAAATAAACTACAGAAGTACTTTTATTACAACTCATCCGAGTGAATACTTAAGTGTAAAAGGGGCGGAGAAGCTCCGCGTTCCAAGCTCGGGGCTCGTTGATCTGATGCTCGACATTGTAAAGACGGTATGCTCCATTGTGGAGAACCTTGGTGACGATGAAGGGACCTTCCCAAGAAGGAGCAAGCTTGTGTGGTTTCTGCTGATCCACTCGGAGAACTAAATCTCCTTCCTGGAAGGCTCGACTCTTCATGTTTTTGGCGTGGAAGCGACACAAGTCTTGTTGGTAAATGGTCGATCTGATCAGAGCCATCTCCCTTTCTTCCTCTAAAAGGTCGACTGCATCCTGCCGCGCTTGTTCTGCTTCAGCTTCAGTGTAGAGCTCGACCCGGGGAGCATTGTGGAGAAGGTCACTCGGCAAGACTGCTTCAGCTCCATAGACCAAGAAGAATGGAGTTCTTCTAGTCGACCAGTTGGGCGTGGTCCTTAACCCCCAAAGCACCGAGGGAAGTTCGTCGACCCATGCACCAGCCGCATGCTTAAGATCACGCATCAAATGGGGTTTCAACCCTTTGAGAATCAAACCGTTGGCTCGTTCTGCCTGTCCATTTGACTGTGGATGAGCGACTGAAGCATAGTCGACTCGTGTGCCTTGAGACGTGCAGAAAGCTCTGAACTCTTCAGAATCGAAGTTTGACCCGTTGTCAGTGATGATGCTGTGCGGGACTCCATATCTGAATATCAATTCTCTGATGAAGCTGACAGCAGTATCGGCATCGAGGTTCTTGATGGGTTTAGCTTCGATCCACTTGGTGAACTTGTCAACTGCTACCAGCACATGGGTAAAACCGCTTCTGCCTGTTCTCAAAGGACCGACCATATCCAAACCCCATACTGCAAAGGGCCAGACGAGTGGTATAGTCTTCAAAGCCGACGCGGGCTTGTGTGACATATTGGAGTAAAATTGACATCCCTCGCACTTGTCGACTATCTCCTTCGCCATTTCATTCGCTATTGGCCAATAAAATCCGGCTCGGTATGCTTTGGCCACGATGGTCCGAGAGGACGCATGATGGCCACAAGTCCCCGAGTGGATGTCATCAAGGATTATTCGACCTTCCTCCGGTGTTATGCATTTCTGACCAACTCCAGTCGCGCTTTCTCTGTACAGTTGTCCCCTTATCACGGTAAAGGCCTTAGATCGGCGGACGATCTATCGAGCCTCTTCTTCGTCCTCTGGGAGTTCTTTCCTCAAGATATACGCGATATATGGTACTATCCAATCGGGAGTGATCACTAAAACTTCCATGATCAGGTCGACCACTGCTGGGACTTCAACCTCAGTCGGATCCGTAACACTCTTAGGTTGTGGAGCTTTGTCGGTAAAAGGATCTTCTACGACTGACGGAGTGTGGATATGTTCCAAGAACACATCACTGGGGATGGCTTCTCTCTTGGATCCTATCTTCGCCAAATCATCAGCTGCTTGATTTTTCAGTCGGGGTATGTGGTGGAGCTCTAGCCCTTCGAACTTCTTTTCGAGCTTCCTCACTGCATTGCAGTATCCAGTCATGGCTGGGCTTCTAACGTCCCATTCCTTCATCACCTGATTGACCACCAAATCTGAGTCGCCATAGACCATAAGGCGATGGATGCCGAGTGAAATGGCCATGCGCAACCCATACAAGAGTGCTTCATATTCTGCTTCATTGTTGGAGGAATCAAAGTGGATTTGGAGCACATATCTGAGTTTATTTCCTCGGGGGGAAACCAAAACAACCCCAGCACCAGAACCATTTAACATCTTAGATCCATCAAAGAACATGGTCCAATGCTCCGAGTGAACTTGAGTCGGCTGCTGTTGCTCAATCCACTCGGCAAGGAAATCTGCTATAGCCTGGGACTTAATGGCTTTCTTTGCCTCGAATTTGACATCAAGGGGAAGGAGTTCAATCGCCCATTTAGCCACTCGATCAGTTGCATCTCTGTTGTGCAGAATCTCTGACAATGGTGCGTCGCTGACGATTGTAATGTCATGATCAGAGAAATAATGAGCAACCTTCTTCATGGTCATGTAGATCCCATACACAAGCTTCTGATAATGAGGATATCTTTGCTTCGATGGGGTCAAAACTTCAGAGAGATAATACACTGGGCGCTGAACTTTGAAGGCTTTCCCTTCTTCTTCCCGCTTGACCGTAAGTACTGTACTGACGACTTGTCCTGTGGCTGCAATATAAAGCAACAGAGGCTCTTTGCTGATTGGAGCAGCAAGCACCGGCTGGGTGGAGAGCAGAGTTTTTAACTCGGCAAACGCTGCATCAGCTTCTGGAGTCCACTCGAACTTGTCTGCCTTCTTCATCAGTCGGTAAAGGGGCAATGCCTTTTCACCGAGGCAAGAGATGAATCAACTTAACGCGGCCAAGCATCCAGTAAGCTTCTGGACGTCGTGCACACGCACAGGGCATTTCATTCGGAGTATGGTGCCAACTTTTTCTGTGTTAGCATCGATTCCTCGTTCTGAAACGAGAAAACCAAGTAACTTTCTGCCAGGTACTCCAAATGTGCACTTTGATGGATTGAGCTTTGATATCATACCTTCTGAGATAGGCAAATGTTTCAGCTAGCTCAGTCAATAGGTCGGAACCCTTTCGCGACTTGACCACGATATCATCCATGTACACTTCCACATTCCGACTGATTTGAGTGAGTAAACACTTTTGAATCATTCTCATGAACGTGGCTCCGACATTCTTGAGGCCGAATGGCATGGTGATATAGCAGAAGCATCCGAATGGAGTGATGAAAGCTGTTTTGATTTCGTCAGGTCCATACAGACGGATCTGATGATACCCGGAATAAGCGTCTAAAAAAGACAATCTCTCGCACCCTGCAGTCGAGTCGACAATTTGGTCGATGCGAGGGAGAGGAAAATGATCTTTTGGGCAGGCCTGATTGATATGTTTGAAATCAATGCACATGCGAAGTGAGTTGTCCTTCTTGGGAACCATGACGACATTGGCGAGCCACTCGGAGTGGTATATCTCTCGGATAAACTCTGCTGCAAGGAGTCGAGCCACCTGCTCGCCAATGACTTTTTTCTTCTGAACGGCAAACCGTCGAAGATGTTCTTTAACAGGTTTCGCTTTTGAGTCGACTCTAAGGCGATGCTCAGCCAGCCCCCTGGGAACACCCGGCATGTCAGCTGGCTTCCATGCAAAGATGTCCCAGTTCTCACGGAGGAACTGGATGAGCGCTTCTTCCTATTTAGAGTCGAGTGTTGTGGAAATATGGGTCGGAGCTGCATTGGGGTCAGTCGGGTGGATATGAACTGGCTTCGTCTCCCCAGATGACTGAAATGCTGACTCTGTGGCGGGCTTCTTGGCCCGCAACAAATCACTCGGATCTGCATTTTTCTTGTATTCCTCCAGCTCTACCACTGTTATCTGGTCATCCGCAATCTTTGAGCCTTTCTGGAAACACTCTTCTGCCTTCTTCCGGCTGCCAGTGATAGTGATCACGCCTTTGGGGCTAGGCATCTTTAATTTGAGGTACAGATAACATGGTCGAGCCATGAAGCGGGCATAGGCTGGTCTTCCCAAAATAGTGTGGTAGGCGCTTCGGAAATCCACGACTTCAAATGTTAGCTTCTCTTTGCGGAAATGCTTCGAGTCGCCGAACACTACATCCAGAGCTATTTGGCCGAGTGACTCAGCCTTCTTTCCCGGGATGACTCCGTGAAAACTCATATTGCTGGAACTGAGCCTGGACATCGGAATGCCCATTCCCTTGAGCGTCTCTGCATACAGTATATTCAATCCACTACCGCCATCCATCAATACCTTCGTCAGTCGAGTGCCTTCGATGACTGGGTCGACCACCAGCGCTTGCCTCCCAGGGGTGGCAATGTGAGTAGGGTGATCAGACTGGTCGAAAGTAATGGGAGTTTGCGACCATCTCAGATAGCTTGGTGTCGCCGGGGCGACCATATTGACCTCACGGTTGACCACTTTCATTCAACTTTTGCTCTCTACATCAGCAAAAATCATCAGAGTGGAGTTGACATGAGGGTACTCTCCATCACTGTCCTCCTTGTCCTCGGCCTTGTCCGACTCCTTCTCTTTGTCCTTCGGCTGTTTTCCTTGAAACTGCTGGATTAAGAGCCGGCACTGGCGAGTGGTATGCTTTGGATAGATGAAGTTACCCTCTTCGTCTTTCTTCGTGTGGATATGACACGGTAGATCCATCATGTCATTACCTTCCTTATCCTTTACCTTCTTGGGGTTCCAAGATCCTTTGGGCTTCCCTTTGAATTTGCCCTGAGTCACGGCCAGAGCCTCTCCAGGAGCAGCCGGTTCGGCCTTTCGCTTCTGCTTCCGACTGGAGTTTCCTTTCTCCGACTGACTCGGCTTGTACTTGCCACTCCGGAGTCGGTCCTCTTCTTCGCCATTGGCGTACTTGGTGGCTATTTCCATCATCCGACTCAGGGTCATATCTCCAGTTCGACCAAACTTCAGGCTCAACTCTCTGTTCTTGACACCATCCTTGAAGGCGTAGACCGCTTGATGGTCTGACACATTCTCTACAGTATGATGCAAAGTGATCCATCTCTGGATGTAATCTCTCAATGTTTCACTCGACTTTTGTACACAAACTTGCAGCTCTGTCAATCCGGCCGGTCGCTTGCAAGTTCCCTCGAACGTCCTGACGAACACTCAGGAAAGATCTTCCCAGGTGTAAATGCTGCTAGGAGCTAACTGATTCAACCACGCTCTGGCCGAACCCTCTAGCATAAGTGGCAAATGCTTCATGGGCACCTCATCATTACCGCCACCAATTTGTACAGCCACTCGGTAGTCTTCAAGCCAAGTTTCAGGCTTAGACTCTCCGGTGAACTTACTTACTCCAGTCGCCAACCTGAAGTTGGGGGGTATCACTGTGGCTCTGATGGCTCTGCTAAAGCATTCTGGACCTGAAATGTGGACTGGGCTGCTTGTGGGAACATCTCTGTCATGGCCACCTCTATGAGTTCTGTTCCGGTCGACCAAACCTTGCACGATGATGGATCTCGCGTCAAAGCTCGGCTCTCTGGGGTCGACTGGAACTCTCCGCCCAACACTGAGCTGGCGTCTGTCATCTTGCTGCCGATGGGTGTTAGACCCACTTCTCGGGGAAGGAGTGGGCACTCGACGCCTGTCATCACGATCAAATCGATCATCATAGTGGTCCCGCCGGCCTTCACATCCCACGTGCCTCGGAGACGACCTTGGACTTTGAGCCGACTGAACAGTATTCGCAGCGACGGATCGACCGTGAATCCTGTTGCGTGACTGTGACACAAATGAATTCTGATCTCCTGCCGCCCGGAGCAAATCTCTGATCTGCATCAAGCCTCTTCCAGCCTCCGACTGAGAGGGCTGAATTGACTCTGCTATATGGGCTGCAGCTGCCAAATTCTGAATCGAGGTTCGATATACCTGAGTCGGTTGCGGAAAGAGCTGACATCGGCTGGAGTCGGGTACTCGTTGATGCGCACGCTCGTCGAGTGCTCGCTGGAGGTTCTCCAGTCGAGTGCGTTCAGCCAAGTTGGCCAAACGCGCCTCTTCCAAGGCACGAGCCTCAGGAGTTGCTCCTGCGATGGGAGTATGCAGGGCATCCATGTTCTGGCAGCGAAGATCTTCTCTTTGCTGAGAAGTGAGCGGCTCAGGCTGATATTCTTCATGGGCCTGAGCGGGGTCGCCTCCATTGTCCACCCCGTTGATGCGGGGGAAACCAGGAGGGCTACGAGGCCCATTGACCATCAGGACCTCCGCCGCTGGGTCACTGCTGTCGCACTCGGATGCAGTCTCTACGGAGCCAGTCGACAGATCGAACAGGCCGTAGAGAGATTTGTCGGGCTCAATCGTCGCGACTTGGGTGGTGGCCGATTGGCGAGCCACTGCGTGTCTCACCCATCGCTGAAGCCTCGACCGACCAGAGCGCTTGCGCTGGTGGGAGACAGGGAGGGAAGACAGCGCAGGAGTCGACCGGTATGGGGTCGACGGCTGCTGCAGCAGGACGCCGCGGACACACGCCCGAAAGTGCGTCGCCCCGCGGATGGGGAGCGCGTCGATGTCGAGTGGTGCCTCCTGGAGCCAAGCAGAGTCGTCGGCGATGAAAGCGAGCGCACCGAGACGGATCTCGCGGCCCTCGACCAGAGCTCCACCGGAAACCATGATGAAGGCAATCGGACAAATTGCAACTTCTCCAAAAAGTCGCTAAGACACCTGCCCCACGGTGGGCGCCAACTATCGTGGTTCTAAGTCTGAGAGTAGAATGGGGGGTAGGTATGGAGAGGCAAGATCCTAGCTATGGAGTAGTTGTACACACGAGTGTTTAACGAGTTCAGGCCCTTCTCTGAGGAAGTAATAGCCCTACGTCTCGGAGCCCGAAGGCGGTCGACTGGTTTATGTGTATATGAGTTACAGGGGTGCGAACCCCCTACACTGAGGAGGGGGGTGGCTTATATAGAGTTCGCCAGACCCCTCCGGCCCTCAGTTATGCAGGGTTTAAAGTACATTAAGACAGGGGGTTACTGGTAACGCCCTGCTATGAAGACTATTAAAGCTACTTAATGATAGACCGTTGCGTGCTGAGTGACTTTAGGTCTCCTGGCCGTCGAGTGGTTAGCTTCATGGTCGAGTGACTATCTTCATGGTCGAGTGTCTTTGGGTTCGTCGAGTGAAGTCCCTCTTGGCCGACTGGAAGGTAGCTTCTTCTAAGGGTGTCCTTGGGTATGGTATCCTAGACAGGTCCATGATCCTACCCTGGGTACATAACCTCATCAGACACGGCCTCGCTCAGATCGGCGACATGACGCTCCAGATCCGGCTTCCAGGTGAGGAGGTCATTGATTTTGGCTGCGGTCGCCTGCTGGGCCTTGGTGTTGGTGGAGATGAGCAACTCCCAGCGGTCGAGGAAGGTTTGGATCGATGGATCCATGGCCTCCAAAAGCGAACAAGCATGGCGAAGGCGTCTGGTTTCCATGAATTACGCCAGATCGGGGTGGTAGGAAGGTGTGGTCTGGCCTTTGATAGGAGATGTAAGAGTAGTGATATATTGCTCGGTAGTACTGTGGCGATTACAAGTAGAGTACACAAATTGGGGGAGGAACAGGAGAGGAAGATGAACTAGGGTTTGTGCTGCCGCCAGTTCGGTGATCCACTGGATGCTCGGGTCTTCGGTCGGGGTGGTATATGTACCAGGCGAGTGTTGGGCTCACTTCGTCCACTCCGGGCCAGTGACAAGTGAGCTAGGCTTCTTCTCCCTGGTGGGCCATTGGGCAGCGACCGGGTCGCTGCCGGTCGGGTCCTCCTTGTCAGGTGCCTGGCTGGAGCTAGGGATGATGACATTCATTTGTGCTCGCTGGCCACTTATTTTACTCCATATCAGACGGTGTGGTTTGTGTAAAATAGGGTCTAGTTTGCGTATATTGTATTTATACATGTACACATATGTAACCTGATCATCTATATATAGTGAAACATGAGGTGGATGTATCACCCATGCAAAACCCTAAACCTACCTTTCTAAGTTGGTATCAGATAGCCAACCGGGCTGCCGAGCAAACCCCACGCCGCCGCACCGATCCACCACGCTGCAGCCGCCACGCGTCGCCACTTTTCCACGCCGCCGCCGCCGCGATCCATCTGCCGCTGCCGCCACCCTTCCACGCTGCCGCCACCGCGAGTTCATTTTCTCCGCCGCCGCGCATCGTCCTTCTCCGCGCCGCCGCGATGTCATCTGTTTCTCTCTCTCTCTCTCCAACAACGTCGCACCATCACCTTGCCTGCGGCTGCAATGGTTCCTGTCGGCCTCGCCATTCCCGTGATCTCGTTTGCCTCGGCCGCCATAACTTCATGTTGTGGGGAGGCATCGCCGGCACCGTCCTCGCCGACGCCAACCTCCATGGCTACCTGGACGGCACCACGATGGCACCCGACAAGACCATCGCCGTGGGCACTGGCGATGCCGCGATGACCACTTCTAACCCGACGTACCACCACTGGTGGACTCAGGATCAGAAGGTCAAGGGCCTTCTCCTCACCTCCATGGAGGAGGATATCGCCTGTCAGCTTATTAGCTGCGAGACATCGCATGCATTATGGACGGCCGTCGGTGCCATGTACGGCGTGCAGAGCCACGCCAACGTTTGTCACATCCGGCGTCAACTCCAGACGCTGAGGAAGGAGGAGATATCCGCGGCTGAGTACATGCACAAGATGAAGGCCCTCACCGACACCATGGCCGCCACCGGCTCTCCGATCCGTGATGATGAGCTCATTGATCACATCCTCACAGGACTCGTCTCTTCCTACAACTCCATCGCCGCCTCCCTGGGTGTGAGTAACGCACATATGCCCTACTCCAGCTTCTACTCGCTCGTTTTGTTGTTCGAAGCGTTGTAGGCTCAACAGAGTGCGGCTGAGGGGTGGACTCCCTCTTCCAACACTGTGACCCACTCAGGCCCCCACGGCAATGGCGGACGTGCTCCATACTCGAAGCCCTACCCCTTCCAGGGTGGGGGGCGCCCGGCCAATGGGAACGGCCCGCCCGGGCAAGGCCACCAAGGCGGCAAAGGCGGCTGCGACCACAACCCCGGCTACAACAACAACGGTCGTCAAGGTGGCGGGGGTAACAGCGGCAACAACGATGGTGGTGGCCGTCTCAACAATCGCTGGCATCCCAGATGTCGGATTTGCAAGAACTGGGGTCATGAGGCTGATGATTGTTGCAAGCGCTATGACCAGGACCACAACACTCGCTCCACCAACTCGGCCTCCACACCAACACCATTGACTATCCTTGGGTACTGGACACCGGGGCTACGGATCACCTGACAAGTGGTCTTGAACGTCTCCAGGTTCACGATCGCTATGATGGCAAGGACCAGGTTCAGGTGGCCAATGGTGCAGGTTTGTCTATTTCACACATTGTACATTCCCGTTTACCCGGTTCATCCCTGAAACTTCGCAACTTCCTTCATGTTCCACACATCAAAGAGCATCTTCTTTCTGTCTAACGCCTTGTTTGTGATAATGACGTGTGTGTTGAGTTTCACCGTTGTCTTTTCTTTGTTAAGGACAAAGCAACCAGACGCATCATTCTTCAAGGTAGCAGTCGCGGGGGTGTCTACCCGATTCCCTTTGCTCGTGCATCGTCCTCGTCATCTCGCCATGCTTCATCTAGTGTCCACATTTCGTCATTGCAATGGCATTAGCGTTTAGGTCACCCTACAAACAATGTGGTCACCTCCATTGTTCGGAGCCATGACCTTCCGTGTTCTAGTCCAAATAATCCACCATTAGTGTGTGATGCCTATCAGCGTGCTAAGAGTCATCAACTACCATATTCTACGTCTTATCATGTCACTACTGTACCTCTTGAATTAATACATTCCGATGTTTGGGGTCCCGCTATTGCATCTTGGGGGGGGGGGGGTTCAAGTACTATGTTAGTTTTCTTGACGACTACACGCGTTTCACTTGGATTTATTTGCTTAAACACAAGTCTGATGTTGAGCAAGTCTTCTATACTTTTCAGGCTCATGTCGAACGCCTTTTGGATTGCAAAATCAAGGCCGTTCAGTCCGATTGGGGTGGTGAATTCCACAAACTCCATTGCTACTTTCAACACACGGGCATCTCCCACCGTGTTTCGTGTCCACATACATGCCAGCAGAAAGGTATTGCCGAGCGCGAACACCGTCATTTGGTCAAGACCGGCCTTGCCTTACTTGTGCACTCGTCTCTCCCACTCCGGTTTTGGGATGAGGCATTTCTTACGGCATGTTATCTCATCAACCGTATGCCCACTCTGGTTCTCAACAAGGACACACCCTTGTTTTGCTTGTTTCATGTTCAACCCAATTATTCCTCTCTGCGGATTTTTGGGTTTGCTTGCTGGCCTAGTCTCCACAAGTACAATGCTCGCAAGCTGGAGTTTTGTTCCAAGATGTGCATTTTCCTTGGCTATAGTCCTCTGCATAAGGGTTATAAGTGTCTTGATCGCACCTCGGGGAGGATCTATATTTCTCGTGATGTTGTTTTCGACGAGACAGTTTTTCCGTACTCCACCCCCGATGTCTCGGTTGACATTGCTTTGCTTGAGCATGCCCTCACGTTTCCATCTAATGAACCGGTTTTGGATGTCCATGTGTGGAAATAAGACCTTTCATATTTGTCATTTGACTTGTTCCCTGCAGATGCTGCTTTTTTGTCTTCCCAGGAACCCGTCGTCGCACCTGCACCCGCTGATGTGATCAACGTGCATGGACCCTACGTGCATGCCACGCTGCCCGAGGCTGCCTCGGCTACCTCGCCCGCTGGTCCGTCAGCGGCCCCGTCTGCCTCGCCCGCTGGCGCGTCCGCAGGCCCGGCTGGGTCGCCCGCTGCGTCCCCCGCGCCTGGTTCAGCCCAGCCCGCGTCACCTACTTTGGTTGTCACCGGGTCCCCAGCCGCGTCTCCGCCTGGCTCTCCCATGTCGCCTGGATCAGCCCAGCCCGACATGTCATCCCGGCTGTGTCTCCCGTCGCTGAAGAGCCTTCAGCCGCGACACCACTGGTCGGGTCTCCGTCACCGCCGTCACAATCTACCAGCGATGTAGCTCCCGGGCACACTATGGGCACGCGTCATCATGATCATACGCGCAAGGCCAAGACATACACGGATGACACTGTTCGGTACGACACTCGTCGGCGCGCTTCTTTGCCGCACCGACCTCTCATCATGATGCTCTTGGTGAACCAGCTTGGCGTGCCGCCATGTCCGAGGAATTCGCTACTCTTCGTCACACGAACACAAGGGTGTTGGTGCGCCGGCCTCCTGGTGTTAATGTTGTGGGCTGCAAGTGGATTTTTAAGACCAAGCATCGCCCTGATGGTTCTGTCGACAAGCACAAAACTCGCCTTGTTGCTCGTGGTTTTACTCAACAGCAAGGGATCGACTATGGAGATACTTTCAGCCCCGTGGTGAAGCCTACCACGGTTCGCCTGGTTCTCTCTCTTGCAGTATCCCGTGGGTGGAGCCTTCGACAGGTTGACGTCAGTAATGCCTTTCTCCACGGTTTTCTGGCCGAAGATGTCTACATGCAGCAGCCCCCTGGTTTTGAGGATGCTCGTTATCCCTCCCATGTGTGCAAACTCCAACGGTCCATCTACAGGCTCAAACAGTCGCCGCGTGACTGGTATGCTCGACTGAGTAAGCGTCTCTCACAGCTTGGTTTTGTTGCCTCCAAGGCCGATGCTTCCTTGTTCATCTTCTCCCATGGCGCTATTCAGATGTACATGCTGGTGTATGTTGATGATATTGTGATTGCTGGTTCTACACCTGCTGTGGTTGATCCCCTTGCGCAGTCCTTGTCTGCGAGTTTTCCCACCAAGGACTTGGGTAGGCTGGAGTACTTCCTTGGATTGGAAGCGTCCTTTCATTCAGGGGACATGACATTGACGTAGAAGAAGTATGCACTCGATCTGCTTCATCGCGTCAACATGGAGAACTGCAAGTCCACTTCCACTCCACTAGCTACATCTGAGAGCCTCTCACGCCACAGTGGTGCATTGCTGAGTACTGATGACTCTTTCAGGTATCGCAATGTAGTTGGAGCACTCCAGTATTTGACACTCACCCGTCCCAATATCTCCTTTGCTATGAACAAAGTGTGTCAGTTTCTGTCCCAGCTTATGGAGATTCATTGGGAAGCAGTTAAGCATATCCTAAGGTATGTCAAAGGTACGCTACACACAGGACTACGCATTTGTAAGTCCCATTTTACTAGAGTCAGAATATTCTCTGATGCAGACTGGGTAGGTTGTGTTGATGACAGGCGTTCCACAGGTGGATTTGCTGTGTTTGTTGGACCCAATCTTATATCTTGGAGTTCAAAGAAGCAGCCTACAGTCTCGACATCTAGCACTGAGGTAGAGTACTCCCTTCGTCCGGAAATACTTGTCATCAAAATGAATAAAAGGGGATGTATCTAGATGTATTTTAGTTCTAGATACATTCCTTTTTGTCCATTTTGATGAGAAGTATTTTCGGACGGAGGGAGTACAAGGCATTGGCAAATGGCAGGGCTGCATCTATTTATTTAGACTCGATTCTCACAGAACTTGGAGTTACACAATAGCGCACACCTATATTGTGGTGCGACAATTTAGAGGCAACTTACTTGACGGCAAACCCAGTGTTTCATGCTCGAACCAAACACATTGAGATCGACTTTCACTTTGTGAGGGAACGAGTAGCAGCAGATGCATCGAAGGTCAGGTTTATCTCAACAGATGATCAGCTAGCGGATGTATTTACTAAACCCGCTACCCGTCAGATGCTAGACCGCTTCAGGACCAATCTGAATCTTGTATGTAGTTCAGATTGAGGAGGTGCATAAAATAGGGTCTAGTTTGCATATATTGTATTTTTACGTGTACATGTATGTAACCTGATCATCTATATATAGTGAGACGTGAGGTGGATGTATCACCCACGCAAAACCCTGAACCTTCCTTTCTAACTGTTTGTCTTCACCCACAACCCCTTTTCAGTTAAAAAAAAGAACTTTGATATCACGCGGACGTTCGGATCCATTGTTGGCCGGTCCGAACTAGCCGTCCGAAGCAGGAGACATTATAGGCTGAACAAAAATGTTCGGACAAGCTTCTATACTACGAAGCACCGACATGGCAACACAGATATGGCGATACGAGATACGACAATTTCTGGAAACATCAATACGGCCATACAGAGAGTATATATAAATAATAGTTTATGAAATGACAAGTAATAAAGACAAAAAATAATAGAATGTGTGAGATGAAATCAAAATACTGCCTCATTGGTTGCCTGATTTCCTCCATGCCTCTTTGTCCTAAATGATCATCCAGGTGCTCAACTCATCATGATGTATGCAAAATACAAAATACATCATATTAATATATATTTCCTTGTTCCAAACTTCCAAGTTCAACCAAGTTGCAATTCCGAATTATCAATGGCCATAGACAAACAATGTAGAAGCACCAAGTAGCTAGCCAAGCATTGTCGACCTGTTTGTAACAAGAACAAGGAGCCAAGATTTATTGAAGAAAAAATA
Source organism: Triticum aestivum (assembly GCF_018294505.1). Taxonomy (NCBI): domain Eukaryota; kingdom Viridiplantae; phylum Streptophyta; class Magnoliopsida; order Poales; family Poaceae; genus Triticum; species Triticum aestivum. Next base: position 454,064,584 of record NC_057795.1, on the reverse strand, counting down.
TGAAAGATAGATCAACTAGCAGAGAGCATCAGAGTCGACGGATCTATCTTACCTCGTTCTTGCTGGTGACTAGCGATGGTGCTGGAGAAGATTCTAGTCAACCGAGGCGGCAGCGAGGCAATTCTAGGCGGCGCCCGCGAGCGACTCCAGCAAGTCCAGGCGGCGATGGCTCGCTCGTGCAAGCAAACAAAAGACAAGTAGGGCAACTACTAGGGTTATCCGTGGGCCTTCTACTGCGCTTGACGTGCCACTCCCGCATCGTAGACGCTGCATAGGATGTATTGATGTTTTTTCTTTTATTTTTAAATCAGAAAATAGGATACTTCGTCGATACCCGTATCACGGCAGTATCGTGTGTATTGTCGGTGAACGTAGTAATTTCAAAAAAAATCCTACACACACACAAGATCATGGTGATGCATAGCAACGAGAGGGGAGAGTGTTGTCCACGTACCGTCGTAGACCGAAAGCGGAAGCATTAGCACAACGCGGTTAATATAGTCGTACGTCTTCTGATCCGACCGATCAAGTACCGAACGTATGACACCTCCGAGTTCAGCACACGTTCAGCTCGATGATGTCCCATGAACTCCGATCCAGCAGAGCTTTGCGGGAGAGTTCTGTCAGCATGACGGCGTGATGACGGTATTGATGATGCTATCGACGCAGGGCTTCGCCTAAGCACCACTACGATATTACCTAGGTGGAATATGGTGGAGGGGGGCACCACATACGGCTAAGAGATCAAGAGATCAATTGTTGTGCCTAGAGGTGCCCCCTGCCCCCGTATATAAAGGATCAAGGGGGAGGGGGCGGCCGGCCAGGAGGAGGCGCGCCAGGGAGGAGTCCTACTCCCACCAGGGGGAAAGGAAGGGAGAGAGGAGAGGAAGGAAAGGGGGGGGGGTGGCGCCGCCCCCCTCCTTGTCCTATTCGGACTAGAGGAGGAGGGGGCGCGGCCTGCCCTGGCCGCCCCTCCTCTTCTCCACTAGGGCCCGTGAGGCCCAATAAACCCCCCGGGGGGTTCCGGTAACCCCCCGGCACTCCGGTATATGCCCGAAACCATCCAAAACCATTCCGGTGTCCGAACATAGTCATCCAATATAACGAACTTTACGTCTCGACCATTTTGAGATTCCTCGTCACGTCCATGATCATATTCGGGATTCCGAACTATCTTCGGTACATCAAAACACAAAAACTCATAATACCGATCGTCACCGAACTTTAAGTGTGCGGACCCTACGGGTTCGAGAACTATGTACACATGACGGAGACACATCTCCGGTCAATAACCAATAGCGGAACTTGGATGCTCATATTGGCTCCTACATATTCTAGAAGATCTTTATCGGTCAAACCGCATAACAACATACGTTGTTCCCTTTGTCATCGGTATGTTACTTGCCCGAGATTCGATCGTCGGTATCTCAATACCTAGTTCAATCTTGTTACCGGCAAGTATCTTTACTCATTACGTAATGCATCATCCCGCAACTAACTCATTAGCTACATTGCTTGCAAGGCTTATAGTGATGTGCATTACCGAGAGGGCCCAGAGATACCTCTCCGACAATCGGAGTGACAAATCCTAATCTCGAAATACGCCAACTCAACATGTACCTTCGGAGACACCTGTAGAGATCCTTTATAATCACCCAATTACATTGTGACGTTTGGTAGCACACAAAGTGTTCCTCCGGTAAAGGGGAGTTGCATAATCTCATAGTCATATGAACATGTATAAGTCATGAAGAAAGCAATAGCAACATACTAAATGATCAAGTGCTAAGCTAACGGAATGGGGCAAGTCAATCACATCATTCTCCTAATGATGTGATCCCGTTAATCAAATGACAACTTATGTCTATGGTTAGGAAACACAACCATCTTTGATCAACGAGCTAGTCAGGTAGAGGCATACTAGTGACACTATGTTTTTCTATGTATTCACACATGTATTATGTTTCCGGTTAATACAATTCTAGCATGAATAATAAACATTTATCATGATATGAGGAAATAAATAATAACTTTATTATTGCCTCTAGGGCATATTTCCTTCAGTCTCCTACTTGCACTAGAGTCAATAATCTAGATTACACAGTAATGATTCTAACACCCATGGAGCCTTGGTGCTGATCTTGTTTTGCTCGTGGAAGAGGCTTAGTCAACGGGTCTACAACATTTAGATCCATATGTATCTTGCAAATCTCTATGTCTCCCACTTGGACTTGGTCCCGGATGGAATTGAAGCGTCTCTTGATGTGCTTGGTCCTCTTGTGAAATCTGGATTCCTTTGCCAAGGTGATTGCATCAGTATTGTCACAAAAGATTTTCATTGGTCCCGATGCACTAGGTATGACACCTAGATCGGATATGAACTCCTTCATCCAGACTCCTTCATTTGCTGCTTCCAAGGCAGCTATGTACTCCGCTTCACATGTAGGTCCCGCCATGATGCTTTGTTTAGAACTGCACCAACTGACAGCTCCACCATTCAATATAAACACGTATCCAGTTTGCGATTTATAATCGTCCGGATCAGTGTCAAAGCTTGCATTGACGTAACCATTTACGACTAGCTCTTTGTCACCTCCATAAACGAGAAACATATCCTTAGTCCTTTTCAGGTATTTCAGGATAGTCTTGACCGCTGGCCAGTGATCCACTCCTGGATTACTTTGGTACCTCCCTGCTAAGCTAATAGCTAGGCACACATCAGGTCTAGTACACAGCATTGCATATATGATAGAGCCTATGGCTGAAGCATAGGGAACATCTTTCATTTTCTCTCTATCTTCTGCAGTGGTCGGGCATTGAGTCTGACTCAACTTCACACCTTGTAATACAGACAAGAACCCTTTCTTTGCTTGATCCATTTTGAACTTTTTCAAAACTTTATCAAGGTATGTGCTTTGTGAAAGTCCAATTAAGCATCTTGATCTATCTCTATAGATCTTGATGCCAAATATATAAGCAGCTTCACTGAGGTCTTTCATAGAAAAACTTTTATTCAAGTATCCTTTTATGCTATCCAGAAATTCTATATCATTTCTAATCAACAATATGTCGTCTACATATAATATCAGAAATGCTACAGAGCTCCCACTCACTTTCTTGCAAATACAGGCTTCTCCAAAAGTCTGTATAAAACCATATGCTTTGATCACACTATCAAAGCATTTATTCCAACTCCGAGAGGCTTGCACCAGTCCATAAATGGATTGCTGGAGCTTGCACACTTTGTTAGCACCTTTTGGATCGACAAAACCTTCTGGTTGCATCATATACAACTCTTCTGCTAGAAATCCATTCAGGAATGCAGTTTTTACATCCATTTGCCATATTTCATAATCATAAAATGCGGCAATTGCTAACATGGTTCAGACAGACTTAAGCATCGCTACGGGTGAGAAAGTCTCATCATAGTCAACCCCTTGAACTTGTCGAAAACCTTTCGCAACAAGTCGAGCTTTGTAGACAGTAACATTACCATCAACGTCAGTCTTCTTCTTGAAGATCCATTTATTCTCGATGGTTTGCCGATCATCGAGCAAGTCAACCAAAGTCCATACTTTGTTCTCATACATGGATCCCATCTCAGATTTCATGGCCTCAAGCCATTTTGCGGAATTTGGGCTCATCATCGCTTCATCATAGTTCGTAGGTTCTCCATGGTCAAGTAACATGACTTCCAGAATAGGATTATCGTACCACTCCGGTGCGGATCTTATTCTGGTTGACCTACAAGGTTCGGTAGTAACTTGATCTGAAGTTTCATGATCAATATCATTAGCTTCATCACTAATTTGTGTAGGTGTCATAGGAACCGGTTTCTGTGATGAACTACTTTCCAATAAGGGAGTAGGTACAATTACCTTATCAAGTTCTACTTTCCTCCCACTCACTTCTTTCGAGAGAAACTCCTTCTCTAGAAAGGATCCAAATTTAGCAACAAAAGTCTTGCCTTCGGATTTGTGATAGAAGGTGTACCCAATAGTCTACTTTGGGTATCCTATGAAGACACATTTCTCTGATTTGGGTTCAAGCTTATCAGGTTGAAGTTTCTTTACATAAGCATCACAGACCCAAACTTTAAGAAATGACAACTTTGGTTTCTTGCCAAACCACAGTTCATAAGGCATCGTCTCAACGGATTTTGATGGTGCCCTATTTAACGTGAATGTAGTCGTCTCTAAAGCATAACCCCAAAATGATAGCGGTAAATCAGTAAGAGACATAATAGATTGCACCATATCTAGTAAAGTACGACTACGACGTTCGGACACACCATTACGTTGGGGTGTTCCGGGTGGCGTGAGTTGTGAAATTATTCCGCATTGTTTCAAATGTAGACCAAACTCGTAACTTAAATATTCTCCTCCACGATCAGATCGTCAAAATTTTATTTTCTTGTCACAATGGTTTTCCACTTCACTCTGAAATTCTTTGAACTTTTCAAATGTTTCAGACTTATGTTTCATTAAGTAGATTTACCCATATCTGCTCAAATCATCAGTGAAGGTGAGAAAATAACGATACCCGCCGCGAGCTTCAATGTTCATTGGACCACATACATCAGTATGTATGATTTCCAATAAATCTGTTGCTCGCTCCATAGTTCCGGAGAACGACATTTTAGTCATCTTGCCCATGAGTCACGGTTCACAAGTACCGAGTGATTCATAATCAAGTGATTCCAAAAGTCCATCAGTATGGAGTTTCTTGATGCGCTTTACACCAATATGACCCAAACGGCAGTGCCACCAATAAGTTGCACTATCATTATCAACTCTGCGTCTTTTGGCTTCAACATTATGAATATGTGTATCACTACTATCGAGATTCAATAAAATTAGACCACTCTTCAAGGGTGCATGACCATAAAAGATATTACTCATATAAATAGAACAACCATTATTCTCTGATTTAAATGAATAATCGTCTCGCATCAAACAAGATCCAGATATAATGTTCATGCTTAACGCTGGCACCAAATAACAATTATTCAGGTCTAAAACTAATCCCGAAGGTAGATATAGAGGTAGCGTGCCGACCACGATCACATCGACTTTGGAACCATTTCCCACGCGCATTGTCACCTCGTCCTTAGCCAATCTTCACTTAATTTGTAGTCCCTGTTTCGAGTTGCAAATATTAGCAACAGAACCAGTATCAAATACCCAGGTGCTATTGTGAGCATTAGTAAGGTACACATCAATAACATGTATATCACATATACCTTTGTTCACCTTGCCATCCTTCTCATCCGCCAAATACTTGGGGCAGTTCCGCTTCCAGTGACCAGTCTGCTTGCAGTAGAAGCACTCAGTCTCAGGCTTAGGTCCAGACTTGGGTTTCTTCTCTTGAGCAGCAACTTGTTTGCCGTTCTTCTTGAAGTTCCCCTTCTTCTTCCCTTTACCCTTTTTCTTGAAACTAGTGGTCTTGTTGACCATCATGCTCCTTTTTGATTTCTACCTCCGCAGCCTTTAGCATTGCGAAGAGCTCGGGAATAGTCTTGTTCATCCCTTGCATATTATAGTTCATCACGAAGCTCTTGTAGCTTGGTGGCAGTGATTGAAGAATTCTGTCAATGACACTATCATCAGGAAGATTAACTCCCAGTTGAATCAAGTGATTATTATACCTAGACATTTTGAGTATATGTTCACTGACAGAACTATTCTCTTCCATCTTGCAGCTATAGAACTTATTGGAGACTTCATATCTCTCAATCCGGGCATTTGCTTGAAATATTAAATTCAACTCCTGGAACATCTCATATGCTCCATGACGTTCAAAACGTCGTCGAAGTCCCGGTTCTAAGCCGTAAAGCATGTCACACTGAACTATCTAATAGTCATCAGCTTTGCTCTACCAGACGTTCTTAACGTCGTCAGTTGCATCTGTAGCAGGCCTGGCACCCAGCGGTGCTTCCAGGACATAATTCTTCTGTGCAGCAATGAGGATAATCCTCAAGTTACGGACCCAGTCCGTGTAATTGCTACCATCATCTTTCAACTTAGCTTTCTCAAGGAACGCATTAAAATTCAACGGAACAACAACACGAGCCATCTATCTACAATAACATAGACAAGCAAAAATACTATTAGGTACTAAGTTCATGATAAGTTAAAGTTCAATTAATCATATTACTTAAGAACTCCCACTTAGATAGACATCCCTCTAATCGTCTAAGTGATCACGTCATCCAAATCAACTAAACCATGTCCGATCATCACGTGAGATGGAGTAGTTTTCAATGGTGAACATCACTATGTTGATCATATCTACTATATGATTCACGCTCGACCTTTTGGTCTCAATGTTCCGAGGCCATATCTGTATATGCTAGGCTCGTCAGTTTAACCTGAGTATTCCGCGTGTGCAACTGTTTTGCACCCGTTGTATTTGAACGTAGAGCCTATCACACCCGATCATCACGTGGTGTCTCAGCACGAAGAACTTTCGCAACGGTGCATACTCAAGGAGAACACTTGTACCTTGAAATTTAGTGAGAGATCATCTTATAATGCTACCGTCAATCAAAGCAAAATAAGATGCATAAAGGATAAACATCACATGCAATCAATATAAGTGATATGATGTAGCCATCATCATCTTGTGCTTGTGATCACCATCTCCGAAGCACCGTCATGATCACCATCGTCACCGGCGCGACACCTTGATCTTCATCGTAGCATCATTGTTGTTTCGCCACCTATTGCTTCTACGACTATCGCTACTGCTTAGTGATAAAGTAAAGCAATTACAGGGCGATTGCATTGCATACAATAAAGCGACAACCATATGGATCCTGCCAGTTGCCGATAACTTTGCTACAAAACATGATCATCTCATACAATAAAATTTAGCATCATGTCTTGACCATATCACATCACAACATGCCCTGCAAAAACAAGTTAGACATCCTCTACTTTGTTGTTGCAAGTTTTACGTGGCTGCTACGGGCTAAGCAAGAACCGTTCTTACCTATGCATCAAAACCACAATGATAGTTCGTCAAGTTAGTGCTGTTTTAACCTTATCAAGGACCGGGCGTAGCCACACTCGGTTCAACTAAAGTTGGATAAACTGACACCCGCCAGCCACCTATGTGCAAAGCACATCGGTAGAACCAGTCTTGCGTAAGCGTACGCATAATGTCGGTCCGGGCCGCTTCATCCAACAATACCGCGGAACCAAAGTGTGACATGCTGGTAAGTAGTATGACTTGTATCGCCCACAACTCACTTGTGTTCTACTCGTGCATATAACATCTACGCATAAAACCAGGCTTGGATGCCACTATTGGTGAACATAGTAATTTGAAAAAAAATCCTATGCACACGCAAGATCATGGTTATGCATAGCAACGAGAGGGGAGAGTATTGTCCATGTACCCTCGTAGACCGAAAGCGGAAGCGTTCGCACAACACGGTTGATGTAGTCGTACATCTTCACGATCCGACTGATCAAGTACCGAACATATGCCACCTCCGAGTTTAGCACACGTTCAACTCAATGATGTCCCACGAACTCCGATCCAGCAGAGCTTTGCGGGAGAGTTTCGTCAGCATGACGGCGTGATGACGGTGTTGATGATGCTACCAATGCAGGGCTTCGCCTAAGCACCACTATGATATTACCGAGGTGGAATATGGTGGAGGGGGCACCTCACAAGGCGAAGAGATCAAGAGATCAGTTGTTGTGCCTAGAGGTGCCCCCCTGCCCCCATATATAAAGGATCAAGGGGGAGGGGGCGGTCAACCAGGAGGAGGCGTGCCAGGGAGGAGTCCTACTCCCACCGGGAGTAGGACTCCCTCTTTTCCTAGTTGGAGTAGGAGGTGGAAAGGAAGGGAGAGATGAGAGGAAGGAGAGGGGGGGGGGGGTGCCGCTGTCGGTGTCAAAACTGGCGGATCTCGGGTAGGGGGTCTCGAACTATGCGTCTAAGGCTAATGGTAATAGGAGGCGGGGGACATAATGTTTACCCAGGTTCGGGCCCTCTCGATGGAGGTAATACCCTACTTCCTGCTTGATTGATCTTGATGATATGAGTATTAGAAGAGTTGGTCTACCACGAGATTGTAGAGGCTAAACCCTAGAAGCTAGCCTATGATTATGACTGTTGTTGTCCTACAGACTAAACCCTCTGGTTTATATAGACACCGGAGGGGGCTAGGGTTACACAGAGTCGGTTATAGAGAAGGAGATCTGCATATCCGGATTGCCAAGCTTGCCTTCCACGCAAAGGAGAGTCTCACCCGGACACGGGACAAAGTCTTCAATCTTATATCTTCATAGTCCAATAGTCCAGCCAAAGTTGTCCGGCTGTCCGAGGACCCCTTAATCCAGGACTCCCTCAGTAGCCCCTGAACCAGGCTTCAATGACGATGAGTCCGACACGCAGATTGTCTTCGGCATTGTAAGGCGGGTTCCTTCTCCGAATACTCCATAGAAGATCTTAAATATGAGGATCGTGTCCGGCTCTACAAAACAAATTCCACATACCACCGTAGAGAGTACAATATTTCACAAATCTAATCTACTGACAACTTTTCATAGCATGACATCACGCCGCGGCCCGGTCATTATGCGAACCGTTTTTCTCAATATGCCACCGCACATATCGCAAGGCGGTTTTATCGGCACGTCTTGTCGAAGCAGGGATCATGTCCCCTTATCACGGGATTCTCATCAATACGGGTGTGGGTAACCCAACCGCGCCATCAACGCGGCGCTTGGGGAATAAGTGAGTTTATCGGGCAAGTGGGGAGGCGCAGGATCCCTGCTGCCTTTATAAGGGGATAATGACTCCCTTTTTCACCCGCACCTTCTTCTTCCTCTGCTCATCCATTCCCCCTCGCTCGAGCCCTAGCGCCCAAGCGTTCGTCTCCTTCGTCCAAAAAGGTCTTCCGAAAATGTCTGGATCCGGAGCAGGAGGCAAGTGGATGGCCTCTACCATCCGGGAGAAGGATATTAAAAAGCTTCAGGAGGCCGGGTATCTGGCCAAGAAGATCGGCCGCCGTCTTCCGACAGCGGGACAGATCGTCCCTACGCCGGAACCCCACGAGAGGGTTGTATTCCTCCCTCTTTTTTCCGTGGGCTAGGGTTTCCCCTCCACCCATTCGTTCGCGGTATCATGTATTATTACGGGATCAATTTTCATGATCTATCCCCCCATTCCTTCCTCAACATCTCGACATACATCGTCATGTGCGAGGCCTTTCTCCGCATCTCGCCACACTTCGGCTTATGGCTGAAGGTTTATAATGTGAAGCCCAAGGTAGTGAGCGGCGAGCACGCCGAGTGCGAAGGCGCCATGGTGAGGAAGATTCCCAACGTCACATGGGTAACAGGTACTTTCAATGATTCTGTCAAGGAGTGGCAGCAGCAGTGGTTTTACATCACTGAGCCGTGCGGCATGGAATGGGCCGCTGCTCCTGAATTCCGATCTGGAGCCCCCTGCGGCTTACGCCCTGACCCAAGAAGGGCCTGAACTGGTCTTTGTCCGACGAACTATCGGTGCTCCAGACGCGCGTCAAGGATATGGAAGACAAGAATATCAAACTTGTCAATGTAGTCCAGGTGATGTTAGTTCGCCAGATTCTTCCTTGTCAACACCGGGCTTGTAATTTATGGGAATTCCACCCGGCCAAGCACCAGACCGTACTGGATCTCTTTGGCTCCTCGCACAAGGACATCTAGAAGGTGCATTTTAAGTCTGGCAAATCGTGGCCGGACTCCGCCAAGGACCGCGGGTACCAACTGTCCCGCCCTGCAAGTTCGGTAAATCACTGTTATGTTGGCAATTCGTATGTTTTATTCGCATATCCTGAGGAAAATGCTTAATGTGTTTTCCACAACTCTCCTAGGGCTGGACGAAGAAGGCGGGGCGGATCTACTGTCTGGCCCCACTGCCAGAAGAACTGGCCGGCCCACTTCTAACAAAGATGCTGGTCCCGGCAAGCCGCCGAAGAAGAAGGCCGAGAAGGAGGCCAAGAAGACTAGGGGCAGCCTCCGTCGCCGTGGCACCTCGGACACAAAATCCGAAGACTCCAATGCCTGTTCTTCCTCCGAAGAGGAGGAGGAGGAGGAAGACGAATCCCCAGTGGGGGAAGAAAGAAAAGGACAACCTCCATATCCTTGGAGGCCGAGTCGCCTAAGAGGGGAAAAACTCCTCTTCCAGAGGAGTCCACCGTCGCCGCCGATAATAGCATGGAGTGGGATCCTAGGGCCGAGCCCCTGGTGAACTCGTGAGTATATAAAATCCGAACACGCTTATGCGTCCAGGCTCGTCATGGCATAATATTTTAATCTGAGCCATACTTTTTTGCAGTCCGGCGAGGTCCCGCACCGAACAATCCTCGTTGGAGGATTTGCTGGGTTCGGATGCTATGGAGAGCGGGACACCCCCTAAGGCCCCTACCCCCAAACATGTGAATGACACTGAGGTTTCATCCCAGAAGGACCGAGACCAAGGAGGGGGGGAAAGACTGTAAAGGCGGCGCCAGGAGGTCAAACTTCAGGGGCCAGACACATGGGAGAGAAGGCTCCCATGGACGTTGATGGCGGGGGCGATCTTGAATTCAGCCCTCAGTCGGACGCAATCCCGGAGACCACTACGGCTCTAGAATCAGGCAGGCGGCCTCCCTCGGCTGGAGGGGGTGTGCCTGCTCCACCGGAAACCTCTGTCCAACCAGAGGTGCCGGATACTTTATCGGCGGCGCTAAAAAGCACCTCCATTGTCGATGAACACCGTGCCCTTATGGGTGCGGTGATTGAGAAGATTCAGTCTGCTGAGAGTGGACTGGATGAAGCCTGCATCGGCCTTATAAGAGGCTTTGAGGTATGTTTTATGAGGTTTAGAAGAGTGTCATAGTATAGATAGTAGCCCCTGATACACTGTTCGGTGAAAGAAAGAACCGGACAGAGGATCAAATTTATGTTCGCAGGAGACTCACTTGATGACATCTAACTCCCTTCTTTTATAAGCAGGCGTCTGTAGCGACTGCTGCCTCTCATATTGTGGAGGTCTCCGGACTGAATCAATGTCTGGAGCGGGCCAAATAAGAACTTGGCCGGTTAAGAAGGCAATTGGAGGATAAACAAGGTATGCACGAACCTTGCTTGCATTCAGTGCGAATGAATTTTTAGTATGATAAAAATATGTTTCATGGTTTGCTCTAGGGGCGATGACCGAAGTCGAGGCTCTTAAGAAGGTTGTGGCCGAGGCCGAGAAAAGGGCAGCCGCAGAGCGGGCTCTTCGTGAGAAGCACGAGGCCAGGGTTATTGAAGCTGAGCAAGAGCTTCAAGAGGCCGTAAACAAATGCGAGACCTTGGAGCAAAGTTTAACGGAGAAAGAATCCAAACTCTCTCAAGCTCGCCAAGCCACAAGTGATGCCCGGGGGGAAGCCCAAGGTGCCCTGAAGGAAATCCAGGAGGCGAGGATGATTGCGGCTGGTAAGGCTTTTTCTATACACAACTGGTATTTGAAAGGAGAAAATCAAGTTGATAATTTGAATTCCGATTTCTCCAGGGGTATTTGTGGAGCTGCCACGCAACATAGCTGATGCCGCCCAATTCTAGCGAGCCGAGGAAAAGAGTACTACGGAGAAGCTCTTCTGGTTGCAGTATTTGGCGCCAAATTATCAGGTGCCATTTGCCAATCAGCTGAAGCAGCTGATCGAACTACATAAGGCGCCCGAACTAGCCATGAAGGATTTGATTATCCGGCTATGGCCCGCCGAGCCGATTCCAAGAAGTTACTTCGGGCTCGTGAAGTGGCTTGTGAGTGCCTGCCCTCGACTCGAATTCATCAAGCGGTCGGTCTGTATGGAGGGTGCGCAAATGGCCTTCGCCCGCGTAAAGGTGCACTGGGGGAAGATGGATGCGGAAAAGCTGATGACTGAGGGACCGCCGGAGGGGAAGGAGCACCGCAAGCCCGAATTATATTATGATAGTGTCCTGAAAGGAGCCCGCCTTGCGGTGGAGCAATGCACCAAGGACATTATATTTCCATGAATACAGTCATGTTGTCCTTTGTAATGTTGAACAAGGTCATTTCTATTATTTATTGCCTATTATTTAAAAAATTTTCCTCCTGTGTGGTCGTTTTATATATTAATCCTGAGAGTTAGCCAGTCGTCGGCTTCTGCCCCCACGTAGGAAGTACGGGGGTGTTCTGGATAAACCTGAGCACTCTTTATCCCAGTTTTGGGTCCTTGAAGGAGGTGTTCAGCACAACGAACCAGGCAATCAGACTATAGGGCTTTATCACTCTCACTTAGCCTTATGAGTTTGACAAAATGAAGGTAGGCACAGCCCCTGGTGTTCGGAAGACCGCACGAGGGGCTATGTAAGCACCAGATCGGAAGAAAAGCCGATCCATCGCACACTGCATTGGTTATGGCATTATGCGGAAGAAATCCTTAAAGATTTTACAACCTCTCAAACAGCTGACCAGCTCTCGCTGTATCATGACAGCCAGCTTTTGGCTTTCTCTACTGAGGTGCTCGTCCGGAAGAACCGGGACACAATCACAGTAGTTCTCCCTATGCCGCCTTAGCCGATATAGCGGAACGTAAGGCAACAAAACATAGGAGCCGGGCAAACCCAACTATTGACCCAAGACATGATTCGGAGCTGATGCATATAATGCTATAAGTTCAGGGTGCTGAACGTCCACGAAGGTGTTCGGACTTTATTAGCGTATTATGGATACGATAAAGCCCCTTGGTATATTAAGGCATATCACGATATACGGATGCCGTTTCGACAAAGGGTGTCAGTAAGAAACAATAGCAGACAAGCGTCATATAAATCTACATGTTGTATTTAAGTAATACGTCGATGCATATGGGTACATGTAATGTGGTAAAAGAAATATGACTATGGAACCTGCTGAGACCAGGCGGGAAGAAGCTGTGTGCGGATTCGGAATGTAATCGGATGTTCATCGAGGGGAATGTCTACGGATTCCCTTGCGCGTTCGAGCTGTTTCCATGTCACCAGTTTTGGCCTGCGCAAAAGTGAACCTACAAAGAAAATGCGAGAAATATTTGTGCGCCATAGAGCGGTTGAGCCGCAGTGTGTGGCCTTTCCTAGCTTTTGCCGGAGTGTTTAATTGAGCTCCGGACGAGCCGGGCTATCTTGCCGCGAAGTAGTTCAGACTCCTTTGGCGGTGTCCGGGAGCTTGGACGTTGACTCGAGGTTCAATTGAAAGGTGCCACTCGTTGCTTCTGCTGTTAAAGCGGTGGTATACTCTTCGACACCGAGGTGGAGTTCGGTCTTGCCATTAACCGTTATGACGCCACGAGGACCGGGCATCTTGAGCTTATGGTAGGCGTAGTGTGGCACCACGTTAAATCGCGCAAACGCGGTTCGTCCAAGCAGTGCATGATAATTACTGCGGAAAGGGATGATGTCGAAGACTAACTCTTCAGTACGGTAATTGTTTTGTGATCCGAAGACTACCTCCAGAGTGATGGAGCCTATACAATTGGCCTCCACACTTGGTATAACCCCTTTAAAGGTGGTTTTAGTAGGTTTGATCATTGAATGATCAATAGCCATCTTGCGCACCGTGTCCTGATGTAGCAGGTTTAGACTGCTGCCTCCATCCATAAGGAATCGTGTGAGGTGAACCCATCAATTATTGGGTCGAGGACAAGTGCGGCTGAATTACCCTGATTGGTATTGGCCCGACGATCCGTATGATTGAAAGTGATCGGCCATGGTTTATATTGCGGGGCGACTGACTCTGTTAGGTTGACATCCCTAAAAGTGCATGCCCGTTCCCGTTTGGGGATGTGGATGACGTTTATCATATTCACCATTTTGGTTTGTGGGGGAAATCTCCTTTGTCCTCCTTTATTTGGTGATCGGGGCTCCTCGTCATCGTCATTGCTTTGAGACCCTTTCTCCTTGTTTGCGACACCTGACCTGCCGGCTTGTTTGAAGACCCAACATTCTCGGTTGGTGTGGTTGGCTGGTTTATCGGGGGTGCCGTGAATTTGACACGAGCGATCGAGTATGCGATCCAGACTGGACGGGCCCAGATTGTTTCTTTTGAATGGCTTTTTCCGCTGATCGGACTTAGAGCCACTGGATCCGGCATTGACTGCCGTGTCTTCGGTGTTATCCCCATTTTTGCGATGCTTCTGTTTGTTGCGTCGGGGCTTGCCGTTGCTATCCCTGGCCTTTGATGTGCCAAGGTTGCTTGCTGTGTTGTCGCTACGAGCCAACCAGCTATCCTCGCCCGCACAAAAGCGGGTCATGAGTGTCATGAGGGCTACCATGGACTTCAGTTTTTCTTGGCCGAGATGTCGGGCAAGCCACTCGTCACGGATATTATGCTTAAAGGCCGCTAGGGCTTCGGCATCCGGACAGTCGACAATTTGGTTCTTTTTCGTTAGGAACTGAGTCCAGAATTTCCTGGCTGACTCTCTGGGCTGTTGGGTTATGTGACTTAAATCGTCAGCATCCGGTGGTCGCACATACGTGCCCTGGAAGTTATCCAGGAATGTGGTTGCCAGGTTCTCCCAACTTCCGATGGAGTTTGCCGGCAAGCTATTCAGCCAATACCGAGCCGGTCCCTTAAGTTTTAGTGGGAGGTACTTGATGGCATGTAGATCATCCCCGCGGGCCATGTGAATGTGGATAAAGAAATCTTCTATCCATACCGCGGGGTATGTAGTCCCGTCATAAGGCTCGATATTTACGGGCTTAAACCCTTCTGGGAATTCATGATTCATTACTTCGTCCGTGAAGCATAAGGGGTGTGCGGCGCCTCTATGCCAGGCTACATCACGATGCAGTTCAAATGAGTCTGGTCTGTTGTATTTGGCCCAGCCGAATTTTCTTTTAGTATATCCGGCGTGACGGTCATCATCACACGTTGGGGCGCGCCCCCTTGATATGTAGATCAATCTTGACTGTCCTGCTTTGTTTTTCAATTTGTCTCGTAGGTCATGCGTGGAGCCCTGGGCCTTTGTGCTTTTGCTTAATTGGCGACGGGGTGCGGGCTGATACGCCACTTTGTCTCGGCCACGAGGTGGCTGGTCAGCCGCATCGTGCGCTGGTAGTGTGGGCTTTAATGCCTCCTCCTCGAGTTGAGGTAGCAACCTGCGCTTTGGGTAAGTTTTGGTTGGGTGCTCGAGTCCGTATTCCTCAGCCGCCAGGACCTATGTCCATCTATTAGTTAGCAGGTCTTGATCAGCTTGAAGCTGCTGTTGCTGCTTCTTCAGGCTTTTTGCAATGGCTATAAGCCGGTGCTTGAAGCGCTCCTGCTCGACGGGATCCTCAGGCATGATGAATTCTTCGTTGCCAAGGCTTACTTCGTCTTTGGAGAGGGGTATGTAATTGTCATCCTCTGATTCTCCATCTGTTGCCTGTTCCTTAGGGCTAGCTTTCCCATCCTCCAGCTCGGCCTGCTCGAAGCCTGGCTGGGCGGGGTTGTTTTCATCTTTGGCATCATTCGGATTGCTATCGTCTCTTGTGCCGGTATCACTATTTTTGCTATGGCGGGTCTTAGAGCGGCGCTAATGACGCCGGTGCTTAGATTGCTTCTCACGGGGATTATCCTCCGTTGCCTCATCGCCATTGCTTTCTTTGGGGGTGTCCACCATATATATATATATCATATGATGAGGTGGCTGTCCAGCTCCCTGCGGGCTCTGGTTCCTGTTCTTCTCCTGCATTGTCGTCCGTACCGTCGATGTCTTTGCAGTTGAAGTCAAGCATGTCGGTTAAGTCATCGACAGTGGCTATTAAGTGGGTGGTGGGTGGGCAACGGATTTCTTCGTCGTCCGCTTCCCACTCAAGCCAGACATAGTTCGGCCAAGAGTCTCCTGATAGGGAGAGGGATTTCAGTGAATTTAGCACGTCACCCAAGGGTGAGTGCTGAAAGATATCCGCGGAGATAAACTCCATGATCGGTGCCCAACCAGATTCGATAGGCACAGACACACGTGGTTCGGAACCTATGGCCGGAGACGAGTCCGAGGGTCCCACGACATAGATCTCTTCGGAGGTGAAGTCTGTGTTTGGATCCAGCATCGATGAGTGTGCGGCCTCCATGCCGGGGTCCATCCACCCATCCTCGGATGGCGCGATCTGCTCCAGATTAAGGGCCAGGGCAGCTGCAGGTGCCATCTCTCGAACACCGTCCGATGGCAAATCTAAGTCATGCTCGTCGTGATTGTTCGGTGCTCCTGACATGGGCACGAATCCATCAAAGATCAAGTCTCCGCGGATGTCGTCAGTGTAGTTCAAGTTTCCAAACCTGACCTGATGGCCAGGGGCGTAGCTGTTGATCTGTTCCAGATGGCCAAGCGAGTTGGCCCATAATACGAAGCCGCCGAATATGAAGATCTGTCCGGGGAGGAAAACCTCACCCTGGACCGCATCGTTGCAGATGATTGAAGGAGCCATCAAGCCTTATCATGACGACACAGTGGAACTCTCAATGAAAGCACCAATGTCGGTGTCAAAACCGGCGGATCTCGGGTAGGGGGTCCCGAACTGTGCGTCTAAGGCTAATGGTAGCAGGAGGCGGGGGACACAATGTTTACCCAGGTTCGGGCCCTCTTGATGGAGGTAATACCCTACTTCTTGCTTGATTGATCTTGATGATATGAGTATTACAAGAGTTGATCTACCACGAGATTGTAGAGGCTAAACCCTAGAAGCTAGCCTATGATTATGATTGTTGTTGTCCTACGGACTAAACCCTCCGGTTTATATAGACATCGGAGGGGGCTAGGGTTACACAGAGTCGGTTACAGAGAAGGAGATCTGCATATCCGGATTGCCAAGCTTGCCTTCCATGCAAAGGAGAGTCCCACCTGGACATGGGACGAAGTCTTCAATCTTATATCTTCATAGTCCAACAGTCCGGCCAAAGTATATAGTCCGGCTGTCCGAGGACCCCTTAATCCAGGACTCCCTTAGCTGCCCCCCTCCTTGTCCAATTCAGACTAGAGGGGGAGGGGGTGCACGGCCTGCCCTGGCCGCCCCTCCTCTTTTCCACTAGGGCCCATGAGGCCCAATAAACCCCCGGGGGGTTCCGGTAACCCCCCGACACTCCGGTATATGCCCGAAACCATCCGAAACCATTCCGGTGTCCGAACATAGTCATCCAATATATCGATCTTCACGTCTCAACCATTTCAAGACTCCTCGTCATGTCTGTGATCATATTCGGGACTCCGAACTATCTTCGGTACATCAAAACACAAAAACTCATAATACCGATTGTCACCGAACTTTAAGCGTGCAGACCCTATGGGTTTGAGAACTATGTAGACATGACCGAGACACGTCTTCGATCAATAACCAATAGCGGAATCTGGATGCTCATATTGGCTCCTACATATTCTACGAAGATCTTTATTGGCAAACCGCATAACAACATACGTTGTTCCCTTTGTCATCGGTATGTTACTTGCCCGAGATTCGATCGTCGGTATCTCAATACCTAGTTCAATCTCGTTACTGACAAGTCTCTTTACTCGTTACGTAATGCATCATCCCGCAACTAACTCATTAGCTACATTGCTTGCAAGGCTTATAGTGATGTGCATTACTGAGAGGGCCGAGAGATACCTCTCCGACAATTGGAGTGACAAATCCTAATCTCGAAATACGCCAACTCAACATGTACCTTCAGAGACACCTGTAGAGCTCCTTTATAATCACCCAGTTACGTTGTGACGTTTGGTAGCACACAAAGTGTTCCTCCGGTACACGGGAGTTGGATAATCTCATAGTCATAGGAACATGTATAAGTCATGAAGAAAGCAATAGCAACATACTAAATGATCAAGTGCTAAGCTAACGGAATGGGTCAAGTCAATCACATCATTCTCCTAATGATGTGATCCCGTTAACCAAATGACAACTCATGTCTATGGTTAGGAAACACAACCATCTTTAATCAACGAGCTAGTCAGGTAGAGGCATACTAGTGACACTATGTTTGTCTATGTATTCACACATGTATTATGTTTCTGGTTAATACAATTCTAGCATGAATAATAAACATTTATCATTATACGAGGAAATAAATAATAACTTTATTATTGCCTCTAGGGCATATTTCCTTCATGTATCGCCGTATCGGCGACGTGCGGTACACCGATACACCAATTTTTGCCATATCAGTGCTACGTAGCTTCTATATAGCCCGAATGTCATAAGCCCATCCCATGCAAGACCTCAAAAACTTGCTAGAGCCAACGCGGCTACTCCCTGATGTTGTCCTACAAACCCTTGCTAGATCCAACATGGCTACTCCCTGACGTCGTCCTCCAAACCTTCACTAGATCCAACTCGCCCTCGCCTCCGCTCTCCACCCCTAATCCCCTCCATTGTTCCCCTTTCCTCCATCCATTGCTCTCCATTAAAGTTGCCATGACTAGATCTGCGGAAAAGTAGCCAAATTTGAGCCAATTGAAGTGTAATCATGTTATTTTTGCTCACCCCCTCCCAACCTCCCATCCCCGTCCCCATCTCTTCTCTTGCAAATGTTGCCATGTGGGTGGTACGGTAAGTGACAAGAAGAACCTAGGGCTTGGATTTTGTGTCAGTCTTGGCATGAACAAATTACGATGTATTATGTACAGTTCTTGCCACGTGTGTTGTACTATTCTTGCCATGTGTATATCTGTTTGCAAGAATAATATGTGTGGGAGTTTGTTTGATGGGAGGGTTTGTGAAGGTGAATTTGAAAATCGAAAATAGAGCAAGGAAAAAAGGTTGACATCCCCTATTTTTTCCATGTCTATGATATGGTTCTTGCCATGTAATTCCTACTAATAATGACATCTGCAGTTGTGTTTTGTATTTGTAGATACGAGGGAGCTAGTTTAGCCGAGTTCTGCACGTAATTTCCATTGTATGTTTGAAGAAAATTGCCAACCTAATTGACATGATGTTGCCACGTGTTGATGCAACATAGATTGTTTATATAGGAAAAATAATAAGAATATGTGAATTTGAATGGCTAAAAAGTCTACATATAGATGCCAGGAAAAACTACAACGTCACCCAAGAATTGCCATGTGTTTATGAATTCGAAAACGAAAGGTGAAAATGAAAAGAAGTTGTCGTTCCCTGTTATTGCCATGTGTATGAAATGATTCTTGCCATGTGTATCCTACTATTATTGCCATGTGCATGTATGTTTTGCATTCTATGTATGAGGGACCTATTTCAGACTACATGAACCATAATTGCCATGCTATATGTCCCTGTTGCAATGACCTAAAAAATGGTTTGTTGTTTTATTTGGGCATAGAGTTAAAAAAGGAGCAAGGATGAATACAAGCGATGGGGGAAATCACTAGTTCTACGACTCTCTACAAGCACCGCCGTGGAGTGCGCAATATTATGAGGAGCTAAACTCAACTGGACTTTTGCTGCCACTTTTGCAACAATACGTGGACGTAGGTATAGGCTACACACCTGAATCAAAAAACAAAAAAACTTGCACATGAATGTAAAATGTTTGAATGGTTAAAGAATGCAGGGCTGGTTGATGCAACCACAACTACCAGGTGTGACTGAAGCAAAGAACAAGGTGCGCCTAGCAATCCTACACATCCAAGGCACCAACATCAGTTATCGGGGGCATTTTATGGTGAGTTTGAAATTTTTAGAAAAAAATAGACGTGGTATGTATAAAATGTTTTGTGCTGACAAACTTACAGTAAATCCAGGGACAAGAGTTGGTGCCCTGCAAAGGACAGTGATGGGACTAACGCCTACAACCTCTTATGCCGATGACATTCAAATAAAATATGGGCAGGTTTTTTACGTTGCATTTGACATGTTGGTTGAAAATGTTGATACGTCCATTTTGCATCATGCTTTTATGTTGATATTTATTGCATTATGAGTTGTTATTATACATTATGGTACAATACTTATGCAGTTTCCCTTTTATTTTACAAGGTTTACATGAAGAGGGAGAATGCCGGCAGCTGGAATTCTGGACCGGAAAGGGTGCAAATCTGAGAGATCTATTCTGCACAACTCCAAAAGTCCTGAAAAATTATGGAGAATTAATTTGGAATATATAAAAAATATTGGGCGAAGAAAATACCAAAGGGGACCCACCAGGTGGCCACAAGGTTGGGGCATGCCCTACCCCCCTAGGCACGCCCTTGTGTCTTGTGGGGCCCCTGGAAGGCCTCCGGTGCCCATCTTCCGTTACATGATGTCTTTTGACCTGGAAAAAAAAATCAAAAAGAAGCTTTCGGGATGAAGCGCCGCCATCTCGAGGCGGAACTTTGGCAGAACCAATCTAGGGCTCCGGTGAAGCTGTCCTACCGGGGAAACTTCCCTCCCGGAGGGGAAATCGAAGCCATCGTCATCACCAATGATCCTCTCATTGAGAGGGGGTCAATCTCCATCAACATCTTCACCAGCACCATCTCCTCTCCAAACCCTAGTTCATCTCTTGTATCCGATCTTTGTCTCAAAACCTTAGATTGGTACCTATGGGTTGCTATTAGTGTTGATTACTCCTTGTAATTGATGCTAGTTGGTTTATTTGTTGGAAGATCATATGTTGTAGGGTGAAACCCTAGATGGGATATTTTCACACTTGGAGGGGGAAAAGAGGAAGAACACACAAGAACTCAAGGAGGAAATCACTCAAACAAACCCAAATAACACATCCACTAGAGTAGCATAAGTGAGATCCACAAGCATACAAGAACAATTCAAGGAAAATAGCACTAGGGTAAAGTTCTTCCCACTCCTAGGAGATGAGGCTTGATGTTAATCTTCTCCAAGAGGAGGCCTTGAAAATCCACAAGGATTCTTGCCAAGATGGGTGCTTGATCTCCAAGAGGAGGGGATACAAGGAGCAAAGCTCTCTATTGTCTATCAAATACTTTGCTATCGTCAAAAATGAGCTAGATGAGGAGTACTTATAGCCTAGGGACGAATTGGGGGAAAACGGGGGTACAAGGGTCATTATGCCCCTACTGCATGCACGCACAGCCGGACATGTGCGGGCACCCGGGGTAAAGGGGTCCGGGCACTTAGACTGGTCAGAGGTAGGCGCCACGGAGGGGCGCCGGGCACCTGGGGGTCGAAGGCCCGGGCACCTGGACGGGTCAGAGGAGGGCCGCCTAAAAGTTCAAGTGCTACCTGGGTGATTTTGGTAATTCATGACAACATATCTCTTGTTGGACTAATACTTCTACCTAGTGCATCTCAAATAAGTTCAACATTGGAGTGGCATGGACATGGACAAGAGGATGCGGAACCCCTTCAATATGCTAGGGACAAATATTGGCAAAAGCTCAAGACTCTACATTTTCTATTTTAGTGATCCAAGATCACATTGAGTCCATAGGAAAGCCAATACTATTAAAAGGGGATGAGGTGTTGCTTAATGGCTTGCTTGCTCAAAGTGCTTGCTGATATGCTGCAAAACCCTCAGTCACTTTCCCACATCCACATATGTCCTAATCCTAAATATCAAACTCGGCCCCACCGATTTGATCTATCTGGCGCCACCGAGTTTCATCTTATTCAGCCACTGCCAAACCCTAGTTACTTCGGTCTCACTGATGGGCTCTCGGTCTCACCGAGATGGGCTTGCAATCTCTTTATGATCTGGTGAAACACTTTCGGTCTAACCAAATTTATGCAGTCAGTCATACCGAGTTTGCTTGACCAATCCTCTATTTACTTATTACCAAAATCGGTCCCACCGAGTTTGATTAATTGGTCAAACCGAGTTGAGGTTTTACCCTAACCACTGTAGACCGGTTCCACCGAGATGACTATATTGGTCCCACTGAAAATCCTAATGTTCACATTTTGAACTAAATCGGTTTGACCGAGTTTGCTGATTCGGTCCCACCGAGTTTGGGAATCTGTGTTTAATGGTCAGATTTTGTGTGGAGGCTATATATACCCTTCCACCCACTCTTCATTCATGGAGAGAGTCATCAGAACAAACCTACACTTCCACTACTCATTTTCTCAGAGAGAATCACCTACTCATGTGTTGAGGCCAAGATATTCCAATCCTACCATATGAATCTTGATCTCTAGCCTTCCCCAAGCTGTTTTCACTCAAATCATCTTTCCACCATAGCCAAATCTGAGAGAGAGAGAGTTGAGTGTTGGGGAGACTATCATTTGAAGCACAAGAGCAAGGAGTTCGTCAACAACACACCATCTATTACCTTATGGAGAGTGGTGTCTCCTAGATTGGTTAGGTGTCACTTGGGAGCCTCCGTCAAGATTGTGGAGTTGAACCAAGGAGTTTGTAAGGGCAAGGAGATCGCCTACTTCGTGAAGATCTACCCTAGTGAGGCAAGTCCTTCATGGGCGATGGCCATGATGGGATAGACACGGTTGCTTCTTCGTGGACCCTTCGTGGGTGGAGCCCTCCGTGGACTCGCGCAACCGTTAGCCTCCGTGGGTTGAAGTCTCCATCAACATGGATGTGCGATAGCACCACCTATCGGAACCATGCCAAAAATCTCCGTGTCTCCAATTGGGTTTGCACACTCCAATCCCATCCCTTTACGTTCTTACAAGTTGCATGTTTTACTTTCTGCTGCTCATATACTCTTTGCATGCTTGCTTGAATTGTAATGTGTATGCTTGAAATTGTGTTAAACTACCACCTCAACTTGAAAAACTTTAAAACCGCCAACTTTGTTTGTTGAGGGTCTAATCACCCCCCTCTAGACACCTCTTCTCGATCCTTTTAATTGGTATCAGAGCTTTGTTCTCCATTGCTTTGGTTTAATCACCATTGGAGGAAGATGGATGAGTCTACGTTGGGGAGTCTTAAATGTAGAGTGGCTATGCTTGATGGAGAGTTCTTTAGTGAGTGGAAAAATGAGATGCTTGGAATTTTTCATGAATATCACTTGAACAAGTACATTACTACTCCTTGTGAACCCCTTGTTGATCCCTTGCATCCTACCCATGATGAGTCTCTTGACATGATTCGCAATCATAGAACTATCAATCTTATCACTAGAGGCTTGCCTAGAAATTTGATTGGTCACTTGCCTACTCTTGATTGTGCTTATACTATATGGAGATTTCTTAAGGAATGATTTCTAGACTGTTCCTTAAAAAACTTAGATGAGATTCTTCACAAGTCTATTGCTTTGAATAAGATGAATCGCAATGATCCTAAGTTTGGAGATTGTTTATTTGAAGTTACAAATCTTATGTGTTCCAAAGGAGATGTTGGAATCATTAGCAATATCATTTCTGAAGCTATTAGAATTCATAGAGATGAACATTGTCAAAATCATATATCTGATGAATAACTCTCTCCAGGAAATGATCATTTGCAAGATGATGCTGAACATGGATATTATGATGAGAATGATGATAATGACCTTGATCTTGAAGAGTTTATGAGACACTTTGGTCTTGTGGCTAATCTTCACGGCTACATGGCTGGAGGAAAGGAATGGGTCCTTGATAGTGGATGTACCGATCACATGACCGGAGATAAAGATATGCTTCATGAGCTTGCTGAAAACGATAGCCCTCGAAAGTATGTCACTTTCGATGATAACTCAAAGGGTGAGGTGGTTGGCCTCGGTAAGGTGGCCATCTCACATGATAGCTCCATACAAAATGTTATGCTCGTTGAATCCCTTGGCTATAATCTTCTTTCTGTATCTAGACTAGCTGGCTTTGGTTTCAATGTCCTATTTACCAAAGTAGATTGCCAAGTGTTTCGAAGAGATAATCATAAAATGGTCTTTACCAGCATACGTAGAGGTGATCTATACACTGTTGACTTCACTAAAAAGGCTCAACATAGAACTTGCTTAATTTCTAAATCTTCCAAAGGCTAGTTGTGGCATAGATGGTTAGGTCATGTGGGCATGCGAAACCTTGGCAGGCTTATTAAAGGTTATCATATCCTTGTTGTTAAAGATGTCATATTTGACAAGGATAGACTTTGCAGCGCTTGCCTAGCAGGAAAACAGGTTGGAGGAAGCCACCCCGTGAAGAACATCATGACCACGAGAAGACCGCTCGAGCTACTTCACATGGATCTCCCAGGTCCCGATGCCTATAAGAGTCTCAGTGGTAACTTGTTTGGACTAGTCATCGTTGATGATTTTTCAAGATTTACGTGGGTGTTCTTTCTTGATGATAAAGCACAGGTTCAAAAGATCTTCAAAAACTTTGCTAGGAAGGCCCAAAACCAATCTGAAGTGAAGATCAAGAAGGTACGCAGCGACAACGAAATGGAGTTCAAGAACGCCAATGTGGACACCTTTCTTGATGAAGAAGGGATCTCACATGAGTTCTCGTCTACGTACACACCTCAACAAAATGGAGTTGTTGAGAGGAAGAATCGAACGCTCATCGAAATGGGGAGAACGATGCTTGATGAATACAAGACACCAAAACACTTTTGGGCAGAAGCGGTTGAGACAGCTTGTCATGCAATGAATCATCTATATCTTCACAAGCTACTCGGCAAGATGGCATACGAGCTCCACACTCGTAACAAACCCCAGGTTGGATACTTTCGGGTATTCGGCTCAAAGTGTTGCATTCTTGATAAGCATCATCATTCCAAATTTGCTCCTAAGTCTCATGAAGGTTTCCTACTCGGTTATGGCTGAAACTGTCACACTTACTGTGTCTACAACAATTTCACCCAGAAGGTTGAAGAGACGGTAGATGTGAAGTTTGATGAATCTAATGGCCCACAAGTAGAGCAATTGCCAATTGATATAGGTGACAAAGATCCTTCGGAAGCAATCCGAGACTTGTCTATCGGCACGATTCACCCAACAGAGGTGAAGGAGAGTACCTCGTCTATCCAAGTGGAAGCCTCAACCTCACGCCAAGGTGAACCACGAGCTGACTTGGAGGCATCCACAAGTGGGACACATCAAGATGATGATAATGAGGATGTACAACAAGATGAACCTCGAAGACCTCCTTCTCTACCTCCACGAGAGAACGATCATGCCAACAACAACGAATAAAGACAAGAAGAAGAACATGACAATGGAGAGGATGTTCAACCCCAACCCAAACAAAAGCTATCACGAGTTTAAGCAAGAGTCTCAAGAGATCATCCCATCGAACAAATCTTTGATGACATTCAAACCGGGAGAATTACTCACTCTAAAACTCGCTTGGCTAACTTTTGTGAACATTACTCATTCATTTCTAGCATTGAACCTATGAAGGTTGAAGAAGCATTGGAAGATCCGGATTGGATAAATGCCATGCACAGGGAGCTACACAACTTTGAGAGGAACCAAGTATGGACATTGGTTGAGAAGCCCGATGAAAAGCACAATGCCATTGGAACCAAATGGGTATTTCGGAACAAGCAAGATGAAGATGGGAAAGTTGTACGCCACAAGGCTCATCTCGTTGCTCAAGGCTACACTCAAGTCGAAGGTATGGACTATGGTGAGACTTATGCCCCCGTTGCTAGACTTGAGTCCATTCACATCTTACATGCCTATGCCAGTCATCATGACATTACCTTATATCAAATGGACATCAAAAGTGCTTTTTCTTAATGGTGAAATTGAGGAGGAAGTTTATGTTAAACAACCTCCCCGCTTTGTTAATCCTAAGAAACCCAATCATGTTTGCAAACTTCACAAAGCTCTTTATGGTCTTAAGCAAGCTCCTAGAGCTTGGTATAAATGCTTGACTAAGTTTCTTCTTGATAAAGGGTTTGAATTGGTAAAATTGATTCTACACTCTTTACCAAAAGGGTTAATAGAGAATTATTTGTGTGCCAAATTTATGTTGATTATATCATATTTGGATCAACTAACCCTCATTTTAGTGAGAAGTCTGGGAAGCTTATGTCGGAGAAGTTTGAGATGTCTATGATGAGTGAACTCAAGTTCTTTCTTGGTTTGCAAATTAAGCAAACTAAGGAGGGAACCTTTATCTCTCAAACGAAGTATACCAAGGACTTATTCAAGAATTTCAACATGCAAGAATGCAAAGGTATGAATACCCCCATGCCTACTAGTGGACATCTTGACTTGACAAAGGACGACGAACGGGTTGACCAAAAGGTTTACCGCTCTATGATTGGTTCATTGTTATATCTATGTGCATCCCGTCCCGATATCATGCTAAGTGTGTGAATGTGTGCACGATATCAAGCACCCCCAAAGAATGTCATCTTAAGACTGTGAAAAGGATAGTGAGATACTTAATACATACACCAATTTTTGGCATTTGGTATCCTAAGAGGTCTTATTTTGATCTTGTTGGCCACTCCGACTCGGACTATGCCAGTGACAAGGTTGATAGGAAGTCCACTTAGGGTACTTGTCAATTTCTTGGTAGATCTCTTGTGTCTTGGTCCTCCAAGAAACAAAACTCGGTATCCTTATCCACCGCCGAAGTGGAATACATTGCCGCTGGTTCATGTTGTGCTCAATTACTTTGGATGACCCATACTCTTAAAGATTATGGGATATATGTGAAGCATGTTCCATTTCTTTGCGACAATGAGAGTGCTATTAAGATTGCTCATAATCTTGTGCAACATTCTTGAACTAAGCATATTCAAGTTCGTCATCATTTCATTCGAGATCATGTTGCCAAGGGAGATATCAAACGTAAGCATGTTCGTATCGACAAGCAATTGGCGGATATATTCACTAAACCACTTGATGAGAAAGTGTTTTGCAGGTTGAGAGGTGAATTGAACATCATTGATGCCTCAAATTTGGAGTAGAAACTGCATGTGGATGCATGCAAGGCATGAGCCTTACTAGACTAATTCTTGACCATTCTCTTATGATGATAATCATATGTATTGGATACTCTTGTAGTATCGCATGCTATCTAACCCTTGTCGGTACTTGGAAAAGCGCAGCTCGATGAGATTGCAGCTCAATCACATTTTAAGCAATCTCTACATCTCCAAGTCTCTACAATGGTGGATGAATACAAGGAAGCACGAATCCATTCAATTAATATATCCTTTGAGAAATTCCATACATCAAATTTCAATTGGTATCAAATTTTATGATTGTCATTTGGATACACAAGTGCTCTTCCTTGCAAGACTAACCCATGTAGGAAGATGAACTTCAACTACAAGTGGTGCTCCCAACTCTTGATGATCTACATCAACTTGAGCACCCTACACAAGTTCATCTACATGACCAAGTTCATCACCACCACCCAAGGTATGTCATTCCATCTTAGAGAAGCTTAACCCCAAGACATGGGTCAAAGCAACTCAACAAGATGAGAATACATCAAAATGCTTAAACGAAAAATGGCAACCCCATTTTGGGCTTAAACGATGAGTATGACCTATGATCAAGTGTCTTCATTTAACTCCAAAGTCAATATACTCTAACATAGGTGACTTTGTTGCCGATCAATTCTAGATGAAGTTCTCTGTTGTTTCTTTGTGCCCTTGCATTTGTCTCATGCATGCTAGTTCCCCTTTCAAAAAAAACTTCATCTAGATTTCTATTCTTTTCTTTTCTCTTTTCTTTTCTGCATTTCCCTGCATCCAATTCATTGCAAATCATTCAGTTAATTCCTTGCATATCCTTGTGATATCTTATTTGCCTAGTGAGCTGAGGTGACAAGAAGTTACACTCTGGGTTGAACTTGGCCTCACCGTATTGATTACTTCGGCTGAACCGAATCAACTTGGTGCCACCGATTGCAACCACTCGGTGCTACCGATTTCAGTCCTGAGACAAAATCTGTGTCACTTGCATTCTGCATATTTGTCCCAGCTCCACTCTTTGTAACTTGTCCTCTACCAGCATTAATATATTACATGTGGCATTGTAATGTGACTCTAGGATCAAATCCACTTGACTCATGCTCCAGAAGTCCCTTCTTGGAAATTGATGTCAAAGGGGAAGAGAGAGCACATCTAAGCTTATCACATAAGAGAGAATGCACTCATAAGAGCTTCTCCTGATGCTCTTATTCTTAAGAGGAAAGTTGTCTCATGTCTTCAAGAGGGGAAAGACATGATAGTATATGTTATGACTTTATCTGCTCTGGTTATTTTCTTGTTTGCTCTGATTTTCTACCACCCTACCTACTCCCGTTATCCCATGCCAGATTCAGGGGGAGAAAGACATCTAAGGGAAGTAAATCTTTGGAATTCATTCCATATCTTTATTCTTGGGGACATGTCAATATCCAAATATAGTACCTAGTACTCACACTATACATGTCATCCCAGTATTGATACTCTTGTGCTCTTTAGTTCTTGCTCTGTCTAGTAGATGTTCCTATGTTATCTAACCTTGTTTACCCATGTACATCTTCTTCAAGCTAGCTCAATACCTAGTATATGCATCACACTCATGTGCATGAAGATCTCTTGTTGTGGTACATATTATTTGCAAGAGAGAGTCATGAACATGAAGGTACAATTCCAGTATCTATATCATTTGCTCTGATGCATATAGCCAAGATACATGTAACTCATTGCATGTTCTGGCATGTTTATGCATTCTCATACTCTTATGATCATTTATCACATGATTGCATACATGTAGGGGGAGCCAATGCATGTTGCATGTCTTTCCAAAGCTTTACTTGCTATTTCCTTATATCTTTATCTAAAAGCTTTGATGTATGTTGTCATCAATTACCAAAAAGGGGGAGATTGAAATCACAAGTGCTCCCTGGGTGATTTTGGTAATTCATGACAACATATCTCTTGTTGGACTAATACTTCTACCTAGTGCATCTCAGATAAGTTCAACATTGGAGTGGCATGGACATGGACAAGAGGATGTGGAACCCCTTCAAGATGCTAAGGACAAATATTGGCAAAAGCTCAAGACTCTACATTTTCTATTTTAGTGATCCAAGATCACATTGAGTCCATAGGAAAGCCAATACTATTAAAAGGGGATGAGGTGTTGCTTAATGGCTTGCTTGCTCAAAGTGCTTGGTGATATGCTCCAAAACCCTCAGCCACTTTCTCACATCCACATATGTCCTAATCCTAAATGTCAAACTCAGCCCCACCGATTTGATATATCCGACACCACCGAGTTTCATCTTATTCAGCCACTGCCAAACCCTAGTTACGGTCTCACCCATGGGATCTTGGTTTCACCGAGATGGGATTGCAATCTCTCTGTGATCTGGTGCAACACTTTCGGTCTAACTGAATTTGTGCAGTTGGTCTCACCGAGTTTGCTTGACCAATCCTCTGTTTACTTATTACCAAAATCGGTCCCACCAAGTTTGAGTAATCGGTCAAACCGAGTTGAGGTTTTACCCTACCCCCTGCACATCGGTTCCACCGGGATGACTATATCGGTCCCACCGAAAATCCTAAACTTAACATTTTGAACTAAATCGGTCTGACCGAGTTTGCTGATTCAGTTCCACCGAGTTTGGGAATCTGTGTGTAACAGTCAGATTTTGTCTGGAGGCTATATATACCCCTCCACCCACTCTTCGTTCATGGAGAGAGCCATCAGAACAAACCTACACTTCCACTACTCATTTTCTGAGAGAGAATCACCTACTCATGTGTTAAGGCCAAGATATTCCAATCCTACCATATGAATCTTGATCTCTAGCCTTCCCCAAGTTGCTTTCCACTCAAATCATCTTTCCACCATAGCCAAATCTGAGAGAGAGAGTTGAGTGTTGGGGATACTATCATTTGAAGCACAAGAGCAAGGAGTTCATCAACAACACACCATCTATTACCTTTTGGAGAGTGGTGTCTCCTAGATTGGTTAGGTGTCACTTGGGAGCCTCCGTCAAGTTTGTGGAGTTGAACCAAGGAGTTTGTAAGGGCAAGGAGATCGCTTACTTCGTGAAGATCTACCCTAGTGAGGCAAGTCCTTCATGGGCGATGGCCATGATGGGATAGACAAGGTTTCTTCTTCGTGGACCCTTCATGGGTGGAGCCCTCCGTGGACTCCCACAACCGTTAGTCTCCGTGGGTTGAAGTCTCCATGTCTCCAATTGCGTTTGCACACTCCAATATAGGGACCACGCCAAAAATCTCCGTGTCTCCAATTGCGTTTGCACACTCCAATCCCATCCCTTTACTTTCTTGCAAGTTGCATGTTTTACTTTCCGTTGCTCATATACTCTTTGCATGCTTGCTTGAATTGTAATGTGTATGCTTGAAATTGTGTTAAACTACCACCTCAACTTGAAAAACTTAAAAACTGCCAACTTTGTTTGTTGAGGGTCTAATCACCCCCCTCTAGACACCTCTTCTCTATCCTTTCACCGACCTTGGCGCTGTAGAAGACCGGGCACCCGGGAGTGATGGCCAGGGCACCCGAGGGTGATGGCCCGGGCACCCGAGGTGAGCCGCTTGCTCCCAGGCGGGGGTGGCCGGGCACCCGAGGCAGGCAAGGGCAGCGCCCAGGCAGTGGGGTTCGGGCACCCAGAGTGTATATGGGCTCCCCAACTTCGCTCTCCTCGCTCCCTTCTTCCTTCTCATCCTCCATAGGTGCTTGGGTCTCCCTCGTAGCTTCTTCATGGACTTCTTCTTGGTATCTATGAATGCATAATATCTCCATTTGAGGTAGAACCAATTCACATGTGAATCAAAATGAAACTTGAAGAGGAAAGAGTTAACCTCTATTTCGATGGCACATGCGCGTGCTCTTGTCATCGGTCCTCTTTGTGTTTGTGGTGGTGACGGAATGTCCATGGGGATGGTCGAGGGATGCTCCGCATCATCTCCCCCCCCCTTGGGTAAGATCCAATCTCAGATCATAAACCCCATCACCATGCATGGAAACGGTAGTCCTGGACGAACTTGTAATTGGATGGAGTGGAAGTCATGGTGAAATCCAAGTACTTCAAGGTGTCTTCGGAGTGGTGTACATGCAAAAAGAGCAAACACAAACGACACTCAGGAATACAATGGTTAGTGCATGATACGTCACCAACGTATCTATAATTTTTAAATGTTCCATGCTATTATATTATCTGTTTTGGGTGTTTAATGTGCTTTATTATACACTTTTATACTATTTTTGGGACTGATAACCCACAAGTATAGGGGATCGCAACAGTTTTCGAGGGTAGAGTATTCAACCCAAATTTATTGATTCGACACAAGGGGAGCCAAAGAATATTCTCAAGTATTAGCAGTTGAGTTTTCAATTCAACCACACCTGGATAACTTAGTATCTGCAGCAAAGTATTTAGTAGCAAAGTAGTATGATAATAATGGTAATAGTGGTAAAGGTAATGATAGCAGTTTTGTAG
Source organism: Triticum aestivum (assembly GCF_018294505.1). Lineage (NCBI taxonomy): Eukaryota > Viridiplantae > Streptophyta > Magnoliopsida > Poales > Poaceae > Triticum > Triticum aestivum. Next base: position 454,033,337 of record NC_057795.1, on the reverse strand, counting down.
TAATTGTAACAGTAGCAATGGTAAAGTAAATAAGCAAAGCACAATATGTGAAAACCTCGTAGGCATTGGATCAGTGATGGATAATTATGCCAGATGCGATTCCTCATGTAATAGTTATAACATAGGGTGACACAGAACTAGCTCCAGTTCATCAATGTCATGTAGGCATGTATTCCGAATATAGTCATACGTGCTTATGGAAAAGATCTTACATGAAATCTTTTGTCCTACCCACTGTTCAAGATATCTTTCGATATTCCGATAAATCGGACGATTTAGCGCTTACTGTTGTCTAACCGATAAGATAAATCGGCCAATAATTCATCCGATATGGCGACAAATCGGCCGATATGCTGATAAACTGGCCGATTTACCCCTTATCATGGGTCAACCGATAAGTTCCCGATAAGCGATATCCCCAACATTGGTCCTACCCTCCCGTGGCAGCGGGGTCCTAATGGAAACTAAGGGATATTAAGGCCTCCTTTTAATAGAGTACCGGACCAAAGCGTTAACACATAGTGAATACATGAACTCCTCAAACTACGGTCATCACCGAGAATTATCCCGATTATAGTCACTTCGGGGTTGTCGGATCATAACACATAATAGGTGACTATAGACTTGCAAGATATGATCAAGAACTCACATATATTCATGAAAACATAATAGGTTCAGATCTGAAATCATGGCACTCAGGCCCTAGTGACAAGCATTAAGCATAGCAAAGTCATAGCAACATCAATCTGAGAACATAGTGGATACTAGGGATCAAACCCTAACAAAACTAACTTGATTACATGGTAAATATCATCCAACCCATCACCGTCCAGCAAGCCTACGATGGAATTACTCACGCACGGCGGTGAGCATCATGAAATTGGTGATGGAGGATGGTTGATGATGACGACGGCGACGAATCCCCCTCTCCAGAGCCCCGAATGGACTCCAGATCAGCCCTCCCGAGAGAGATTAGGGCTTGGCGGCGGCTCTGTATCGTAAAACGTGATGAAACTTTCTCTATGATTTTTCTCTCCAAGAAACCAAATATAGAGTTGGAGTTGAGGTCGGTGGAGGTCCAGGGGGCCCACGAGGCAGGGGACCGCGCCCCACCCTCGTGGAAAGGGCGTGGCCCCCCTGGGCCTGATTCTTTCACCAGTATTTTTTATATTTTCCAAAAGTTATCTCCGTAGATTTTAAGGTCATTCCGAGAACTTCTGTTTTCTGCACAAAAATAACACCATGGCAGCTCTGCTGAAAACATCGTCAGTCCGGGTTAGTTTCATTCAAATCATGCAAGTTAGAGTCCAAAACAAGGGCAAAAGTGTTTGGAAAAGTAGATACGTTGGAGACGTATCAACTCCCCAAGCTTAAACCTTTGCTTGTCCTCAAGAAATTCAGTTGACAAACTGAAAGTGATAAAGAAAAACTTTTACAAACTCTGTTTGCTCTTGTTGTTGTAAATATGTAAAGCCAGCATTCAAGTTTTCGGCAAAGATTATGAACTAACCATATTCATAATAACACTTTGGTCTCATGTTTACTCATATCAATGGCATAATCAACTAGCGAGTAATAATAATAAAACTTGGATGACAACACTTTCTCAAAACAATCATAATATGATATAACAAGATGGTATCTTACTAGCCCTTTCTAAGACCGCGAAACATAAATGCAGAGCACCTTTAAAGATCAAGTACCGACTAAACATTGTAATTCACGGTGAAAGAGATCCAGTCAAGTCATACTCAATATAGACTAATAGTAATGCATGCAAATGACAGAGGTGCTCTTCAGCGGGTGCTTTTTAATAAGAAGGTGATGACTCAACATAAAAGTAAATAGATAGGCCCTTCGCAGAGGGAAGCAGGGATTTGTAGAGGTGCCAGAGCTCGATTTTGAAATAGAGATGAATAACATTTTGAGCGATATACTTTCACTGTCAACGCAACAACTTCAAGATCTCGATATCTTCCATGCTACATACATTGTAGGCGGTTCCCAAACAGAATGGTAAAGTTTATACTCCCCCACCACCAACAAGCATCAATCCATGGCTTGCTCGAAACAACGAGTGCCTCCAACTAGCAACAGCCCTGGGGGAGTTTTGTTTAATTATTTTGATTTGCTTTGATCTTTTTGATCATGGGACTGGGCATCCCGGTTACCAGCCATTTTCTCGTGAATGAGGAGCGGAGTCCACTCCTCTTGAGAATAACCCACGTAGCATGGAAGATATAGACAACCCTAGTTGAAACATGAGCTGCTCAAGCATGCAAAACAGAATTTCATTTGAAGGTTTGGTGTTTTGCACATACAAATTTACTTGGAACGGCAGGTAAATACCGCATATAGGAAGGTATGGTGGACTCATATGGAATAACTTTGGGGTTTATGGAGTTTGGATGCACAAGTAGTATTCCCGCTTAGTACAGGTGAAGGCTAGCAAAAGACTGGGAAGCGACCAACTGAGAGAGCGACAACAGTCATGAACATGCATTAAAATTAATCAACACTGAGTGCAAGCATGAGTAGGATATAATCCACCATGAACATAAATATCGTGAAGGCTATGTTGATTTGTTTTCAACTTACATGCGTGAACATGTGCCAAATCAAGTCACTTGAATCATTCAAAGGAGGATACCACCCTATCATACCACATCACAACCATTTTAATAGCATGTTGGCACGCAGGTAAACCATTATAAGCTCCTAGCTAATTAAGCATGGCATAAGCAATATAATATCTAATTGTCATTGCAAACATGTTTATTCATAATAAGCTGAATCAGGAACGATGAACTCATCATATTTACAAAAACAAAAGAGGTCGAGTTCATACCAGCTTCTCTCATCTCAATCAGTCCATCATATATCGTCATTATTGCCTTTCACTTGCACGACCGAACGGTGTGTATAATAATAATAGTGCACGTGCATTGGACTAAGCTGGAATCCGCAAGCATTCAATTAAAGGAGAAGACAAAGTAATATGGGCTCCAAGTTAAATCAACAATCATGCATATGAGATCCACTAAACATTTACATTATGGTCTTATCCTCTCGGCCCCCAAAGGAAAGCAAAGAAATAAAACTATTTACACGGGAAAGCTCCCAACAAGTAAAAGAAGAACGAGAAATCTTTTTGGGTTTTTCATTTTAATTACCACTACAAGCATGGAAATTAAACTAAATATTTTTTTTGGTTTTTCTTAAGGTTTATCAAAACCCACAAGAAGAAAGCTAGAAAAAGGAATAAACTAGCATGGATAATACAATGAAAGAGTATGAGCACCGACAACTAGAATAAGTGTGTGAACATGAATGTAATGTCGGTGAGAAATACGTACTCCCCCAAGCTTAGGCTTTTGGCCTAAGTTGGTCTTTGGCCATGGATAGCGGCTACTCTCCCCGGTGTACTAAGGAGTGTCATCAGGATACCACTGGCTAGCGATCTCCTCCAGATCCCACTGATAAGATGATGGACGATAAGGGTCCAGTGGTGGTTCCGACTCAGGCTCTGGAGCGGTTGTCTGGCCTCGATGCACGTACACAACCTTTAGCAAGACAAGGTAATGGCCTGCAGTTAAATCAAACAAACAAGGCGCAGGCAGGGTAATAATCTCATTGTGTTTCTTATTAAATCTCAGGTTATACAGAAGCATCTTATCATCATTGTCAACAATAAACTCATGCACTACCATGCTCCTGTAATCTAAAAAGGTAAGAGGGACCAGTGTCTCCTCTTTCTCATCATGCCTAATATGTACCTCGAAATGTTTAGCGAGGCGTGCAGCGAAGATACCTCCAAAGAGGGGGCTCTTGGTACGGTTCAAGCTTAATTGTTTAGCAATAACGACATCCATACTAAAAGTGTTATCACAAAATAAGGCATGGAACAAAATAATAATATCAGGAACACTGAGGTTTCCACAGTTTCCGCGACCAATTAACCATCGACTAGCAAATATGGCAAAGTAGCGTAACACAGGAAAATGTATGCTAGTTATTCTTGCATCAGAAACCTTCCTCGATTCCCCTGCAGTAATAGTGTCAATAAAACCATCCACATCTCTACGATGTGGTTCATCTAGGCTGCCATCAAAGGGTATTCTACAAACCGCGCAAAAATTTCGTAATGACATTTCCTTAGCTTCATCATATAAATGAAAAGAGACTGAAGGAGGTGAATTCTTAGGATAATAGTAAAAGTTTTGCACGAAAGTATTGGTGAGTAAGAGATACTGTTCGATCCGGTCGTGGAGGAAGTCGGTGAGGCCCGCATTTTTAGCCAAAGAATAAAAGTCTTCATAAATCCTGGCTGCTCTCAAGAAATTATCACAAGGCCACTCACACGGCCTTACTTCCGCTACCGAGGAAGATTATACTTGGCCTTTTCTTTCTCCATAGCTTGTTTATCCTTGGAGCCTTGGCTAGAAGATCCCCTCAAGAACAACCTCTTCATCTTTTCTAAAAATTTCTGAAATTTTTAGTAACTTCAAAATAAAAGTGCATCATACTCAATAAAACTGATAGCAACTACTCCCTTAAGTGCCTAGAGCCTATATCATGCATTAGAATTACTTGGGACCTCAAATATTTGACATGCAAGCTCAAGAACAGGGTCACCTATGCAGCAAAAATTTGCAATGAATAAAGCACTAGAACAAAAACTAATTGGACCATTGGAGGAGTCACATACCAAGGAACAATCTCCCAAAGCAGTTTTGTGAATGGAGCTTTGAGCAAGGAGATCAAAAATTGCAGCAAAATGAGCTAGAACTCGTGCTTGAGCTGGATGGGGATTTTTTGGGGAGGAAGATGGAGTGTGTGGGTGCAGGAATAAGTGGAGGGGGGCACCGTGGGCCCACAAGGTAGGGGGGCACGCCTAGTCAGAGTGGGTGCGCCCTGGACCCTCGTGGCCAGGTGCTTGCCCCCCTGCTATGTTCTCAGTGCCTAAAATCCTCAAATATTCCATAAAAAAATCATACTAAATTGGCAGGGCAATTGGAGAACTTTTACTTTCGGGATATTTTTTATTGCATGGATAATTCAGAAAACAGATAGAAAATACTATTTTTGCTTTATTTATTCTAAATAACAGAAAGTAAAAAGAGGGCACAGAAGGTTGTGTCTTCTAGTTTCATCCATCTCATGATCATCAAAAGGAGTCCACTAACAAGGTTGATCAAGTCTTGTTAGCAAACTCGTTCCGAAAAACATGGAACCGGAGAAATTTCGAATAACACTAGGTTACCTCAACGGGGATATGAACATACCCAATAATAAGAATATCATATTTTTTCTTGACAGTAGGAAGAGGAAATTCAAAACCTCCAATAATGATAGTTGGATTGTTTCCAATGGAATTGATGCTATGAACTTGAGGTTGTTTCCTCGGAAAGTGTACCATATGCTCATTACCATTAACATGAAAAGTGACATTGCCTTTGTTGCAATCAGTAACAGCCCCTGCAGTATTCAAAAAGGGTCTACCAAGGATAATCGACATACTATCGTCCTCGGGAATATCAAGAATGACAAAGTCCGTTAAGATAGTGCCATTTGCAACCACAACAGGCACATCCTCACAAATACCGACAGGTATAGCAGTTGATTTATCAGCCATTTGCAAAGATATTTCAGTAGGTGTCAACTTATTCAATTCAAGTCTACGATATAAAGAGAGAGGCATAACACTAACACCGGCTCCAAGATCACATAAAGCAGCTTCAACATAGTTTCTTTTAATGGAGCATGGTATAGTTGGTACCCCTCAATCTCCAAGTTTCTTTGGTATTCCACCCTTAAAAGTATAATTAGCAAGCATGGTGGAAATTTCAGCTTCCGGTATCTTTCTTTTATTTGTAATAATGTCCTTCATGTATTTAGCATAACGATTCACTTTAAGCATATCAGTTAAGCGCATACGTAAGAAGATAGGTCTAATCATTTCAGCAAAGCGCTAAAAAAATCCTCATCATCCTTTTTCTTGGATGGTTTAGGAGGAAAAGGCATGGGTTTCTGAACCCATGGTTCTCTTTCTTTACCGTGCTTCCTATCAACAAAGTCTCTCTTATCATAAAGTTGATTCTTTGATTGTGGGTTATCAAGATCAACAATGGGTTCAATCTCTAAATCATTATTATTGCTAGGTTGAGCATCAACATGAACATCATCATTAACATTATCACTAGGTTCATGTTCATCACCTGATTGCACTTCAACATTAGAAATAGAAATATCATTAGGATTCTCAGGTGTGTCTATAACAGTTTCACTAGAAGCATGCAAAGTCCTATCATTTTTCCTTTTCTTCTTTTTAGAAGGACTAGGTGCATCTAAATTATTTCTCTAAGAATCTTGCTCAATTCTCTTAGGGTGGCCTTCAGGATACAGAGTTTCCTGAGTCATTCTACCAGTTCTAGTAGCCACTCTAACAGCAAAGTCATGCTTATTATTTAATTCATCGAGCAAATCACTTTGAGCTTTAAGTACTTGTTCAGCTTGAGTGGTAACCATAGAAGCATATTTATTAATGAGTTTAAGTTCACCTTTAACTCTAGCCATATAATCACTCAAGCGTTCAATCATGTAAGCATTACTCTTTAATTCTCTACCAACATAAGCATTAAAACTTTCTTGCCTAGCCATAAATCCATCAAATTCATCTAAACATTGGCTAGGAAATTTAGTACACGGGGTTTCAACTTTATCATATATATATAGAGAATTTACCTTTACTACCTGTGTCGGGTTATCAAGACCATGTGTTTCTTCAACATGCGGTATATTAAGACCATGTATTTCTTAAATAGGAGGTAAATTCTTAACATCTTCAGCTTTAATACCTTTTTCTTTCTTTGATTTCTTTCCCTCTTGCATATCTCTAGGAGTGAAAAATAGAACACCTCTCTTCTTCGGAGTTGGTTTAGGAATAGGCTCAGGAGTTGGCTCAATTGGCTCAGGAATTGCTCAGGAATTGGCTCAGGAAGAGTCCAATTATTTTCATTAGTCAACATATTATTCAATAACAATTCAGCTTGGTCGACTGTTCTTTCCCTAAAAACACAACCAGCACAACTATCCAAGTGGTCCTTGGAAGCATCGGTTAGTCCATTATAGAAAAAATCAAGTATTTCATTTTTCTTAAGAGGATGATCAGGCAAAGCATTAAGTAATCGGAGAAGCCTCCCCCAAACTTGTGGGAGACTCTCTTCTTCGATTTGCACAAAATTATATATTTCCCGCAAGGCACCTTCTTTCTTATGAGCAGGGAAATATTTAGCAGAGAAGTAATAAATAATATCCTGGGGACTACGCACACAACCAGGATCAAGAGAGTTAAACCAAGTTTTAGCATCACCCTTTAATGAGAACGACATATCTTAAGGATATAATAATAGCGAGACTTCTCATCATTAGTGAACAGGGTGGCTATATCATTCAATTTAGTAAGATGTGCCACAACAGTTTCAGATTCAGTGCCATAAAAAGGATCAGATTCAACCAAAGTAATTATCTCAGGATCAATAGAGAATTCATAATCCTTATCAGTAATAAAAGTAGGTGAAGTAGCAAAAGGAGGGTCATATTTCATTCTAGCATTCAGAGATTGTTGCTTCCATTTAGCTAATAACTTCTTAAGATCATATCTATCATTGCAAGCAAGAATAGCTCTAGGAGCTTCTTCATCCATAACATAACCCTCAGGAACAACAGGCAATTCATACTTAGGGGGAGAACCTTCATCATCACTATCATCAATAATTTAATTTTCAATAATTTCATTTTCTCTAACCCTAGCAAGTTGTTCATCTAGAAATTCACCTAATGGCAAAGTAGTATCAAGCATAGAAGTAGTTTCATCATAAGTATCATGCATAGAAGAAGTGGCATCATCAATAACATGCGACATATCAGAATTCATAGCAGTAGCAGGTTTATGTGTCGCAAGCTTACTCAAAACAGAAGGATAATCTAGTGCAGAGCTAGATGGCAGTTCCTTACCTCCCCTCGTAGTTGAGGGGAAAATCTTAGTTCTTTCGTCTTTCAAGTTCTTCATAGTGATCAGCAGATATAAATCCCAAGTGACTCAAAGAATAGAGCTATGCTCCTCGGCAATAGCGCCATAAAATAGTCTTGATAACCCACAAGTATAGGGGATCGCAACAATTTTCAAGGGTAGAGTATTCAACCCAAATTTATTGATTCGACACAAGGGGAGCCAAAGAATATTCTCAAGTATTAGCAGTTGAGTTGTCAATTCAACCACACCTGGATAACTTAGTATCTGCAGCAAAGTAGTATGATAATAATGGTAACAGCGGTAAAGGTAACGATAGCAGTTTTGTAGTAATTGTAACAGTAGCAACGGTAAAGTAAATAAGAAAAGCACAATATGTGAAAAGCTCGTAGGCATTGGATCAGTGATGGATAATTATGTCGGATGCGATTCCCCATGTAATAGTTATAACATAGGGTGACACAGAACTAGCTCCAGTTCATTAATGTAATGTAGGCATGTATTCCAAATATAGTCATACGTGCTTATGGAAAAGAACTTGCATGACATCTTTCATCCTACCCTCCCGTGGCAGCGGGGTCCTAGTGGAAACTAAGGGATATTAAGGCCTCCTTTTAATAGATTACCGGACCAAAGCATTAACACATAGTGAATACATGAACTCCTCAAACTACGATCATCACCGAGAAGTATCCCGATTATTGTCACTACGGAGTTGTCGGATCATAACACATAATAGGTGACTATAGACTTGCAAGATAGGATCAAGAACTCACATATATTCATGAAAACATAATTGGTTCAGATCTGAAATCATGGCACTCGGGCCCTAGTGACAAGCGTTAAGCATAGCAAAGTCATAGCAACATCAATCTCAGAACATAGTGGATACTAGGGATCAAACCCTAACAAAACTAACTTGATTACATGGTAAATCGCATCCAACCCATCACCGTCCAGCAAGCCTATGATGAAATTACTCACACACGGCGGTGAGCATCATGAAATTGGTGATGGAGGATGGTTGATGATGACGATGGCGATGAATCCCCCTCTCTAGAGCCCACGAACGGACTCCAGATCAGCCCTCCCGAGAGAGATTAGGGCTTGGCGGCGGCTCTGTATCATAAAACGCGATGAAACTTTCTCTCTGATTTTTTTCTCCATGAAACCAAATATATAGAGTTGGAGTTGGGGTCGGTGGAGCTCCAGGGGGCCCATGAGGTAGGGGGCGCGCCCAGGGGGAGGGGCGCGCCCCCCACCCTCATGGACAGGGTGTGGGCTCCCTGGCCTTGATTCTTTCGCCAATATTTTTTATATTTTCCAAAAGTTATATCCATAGATTTTCAGGTCATTCCGAGAACTTCTATTTTCTGCACAAAAATAACACCCTGACAGCTCTGCCGAAAACATCGTCAGTCCGGGTTAGTTTCATTCAAATCATGCAAGTTAGAGTCCAAAACAAGGGCAAAAGTGTTTGGAAAAGTAGATACGTTGGAGGCGTATCAACTCCCCCAAGCTTAAACCTTTGCTAGTCCTCAAGCAATTCAGTTGACAAACTGAAAGTGATAAAGAAAAACTTTTACAAACTCTGTTTGCTCTTGTTGTTGTAAATATGTAAAGCCAGCATTCAAGTTTTCAGTAAAGATTATGAACTAACCATATTCACAATGACACTTTGGTCTCATGTTTACTCATATCAATGGCATAATCAACTAGCGAGCAATAATAATAAAACTTGGATGACAACACTTTCTGAAAACAATCATAATATGATATAACAAGATGGTATCTCGCTAGCCCTTTCTGAGACCGCAAAACATAAGTGCAGATCACCTTTAAAGATCTAGGACTGCTAAACATTGTAATTCATGGTGAAAGAGATCCAGTCAAGTCATACCCAATATAGACTAATAGTAATGCATGCAAATGACAGAGGTGCTCTCCAGCGGGTGCTTTTTAATAAGAAGGTGATGACTCAACATAAAAGTAAATAGATAGGCCCTTTGCAGAGGGAAGCAGGGATTTGTAGAGGTGCCAGAGCTTGATTTTGAAATAGAGATGAATAACATTTTGAGCGATATACTTTCACTGTCAACGCAACAACTATGAGATCTTGATATCTTCCATGCTACATACATTATAGGCGGTTCCCAAACAGAATGGTAAAGTTTATACTCCCCCACCACCAACAAGCATCAATCCATGGCTTGCTCGAAACAACGAGTGCCTCCAACTAGCAACAGCCCTGGGGGAGTTTTGTTTAATTATTTTGATTTGCTTTGATCTTTTTGATCATGGGACTGGGCATCCCGGTTACCAGCCATTTTCTCGTGAATGAGGAGCGGAGTCCACTCCCCTTGAGAATAACCCACATAGCATGGAAGATACAGACAACCCTAGTTGAAACATGAGCTGCTCAAGCATGCAAAACAGAATTTCATTTGAAGGTTTGGAGTTTGGCACATACAAATTTACTTGGAACGGCAGGTAAATACCGCATATAGGAAGGTATGGTGGAGTCATATGGAATAACTTTGGGGTTTATGGAGTTTGGATGCACAAACAGTATTCCCGCTTAGTACAGGTGAAGGCTAGCAAAAGACTGGGAAGCGACCAACTAAGAGAGCGACAACAGTCATGAACATGCATTAAAATTAATCAACATTGAGTGCAAGCATGAGTAGGATATAATCCACCATGAACAAAAATATCGTGAAGGCTATGTTGATTTGTTTTCAACTTACATGCGTGAACATGTGCCAAGTCAAGTCACTCGAATCGTTCAAAGGAGAATACCACCCTATCATACCACATCACAACCATTTTAATAGCATGTTGGCACACAAGGTAAACCATGATAAGCTCCTAGCTAATTAAGCATGTCATAAGAAATATAATCTCTAATTGTCATTGCAAACATGTTTATTCATAATAAGCTGAATCAGGAACGATGAACTCATCATATTTACAAAAACAAAAGAGGTCGAGTTCATACCAGCTTCTCTCATCTCAATCAGTCCATCATATATCGTCATTATTGCCTTTCACTTGCACGACCGAACGGTGTGTATAATAATAATAGTGCACGTGCATTGGACTAAGCTAGAATCTGCAAGCATTCAATTCAAGGAGAAGACAAAGTAATATGGGCTCCAAGTTAAATCAACAATCATGCATATGAGAGCCACGAAACATTTTCATTATGGTCTTCTCCTCTCGACCCCCAAAGGAAATAAAAGAAATAAAACTATTTACACGGGAAAGCTCCCAACAAGTAAAAGAAGAACGAGAAATCTTTTTGGGTTTTCATTTTAATTACCACTACAAGCATGGAAATTAAACTAACTATTTTTTTGGTTTTTCTTAAGGTTTATCAAACACATAAGAAGAAATCTAGAAAAATAAATTAAACTAGCATGGATAATACAATGAAAGAGTATGAGCACCGACAACTAGAATAAGTGTGTGAACATGAATGTAATGTCGGTGAGAAATACGTACTCCCCCAAGCTTAGGCTTTTGGCCTAAGTTGGTCTATGGCCATGGATAGCGGCTACTCTCCCAGGTGTACTGAGGAGCGTCATCAGGATACCACTGGCTAGTGATCTCCTCCGGATCCCACTGATAAGATGATGGACGATAAGGGTCCAGTGGTGGTTCTGGCTCAGGCTCTGGAGCGGATGTCTGGCCTGGATGCGCGTACATAGCCTTTGGCAAGACAAGGTAATGGCCTGCAGTTAAATCAAACAAAGAAGGTGCAGGCAGGGTAATAATCTCATTGTGTTTCTTATTAAATCTCAGGTTATACAGAAGCATCTTATCATCATTGTCAACAATAAACTCATGCACTACCATGCTCCTGTAATCTAAAAAGGTAAGAGGGAGCAGTGTCTCCTCTTTCTCATCATGCCTAATAGGTATCTCGAAATGTTTAGCGAGACATGCAGTGAAGATACCTCCAAAGATGGGGCCCTTGGTACGGTTCAGGCTTAATCGTTTAGCAATAACGACACCCATAGTAAAAGTGTTATCACAAAATAAGGCATGGAATATAATAATAATATCAGGAACACTGAGGTTTCCACAGTTTCCACGACCAATTAACCATCGACTAGCAAATATGGCAAAGTAGCGTAACACAGGAAAATGTATGCTAGTTATTCTTGCATCGGAAACCTTCCTCGATTCCCCTACAGTAATAGTGTCAATAAAACCATCCACATCTCTACGATGTGGTTCATCTAGGCTGCCATCAAAGGATATTCTACAAACCGCGCAAAAATTACGTAATGACATTTCCTTAGCTTCATCATATAAATGAAAAGAGGCTGAAGGAGGTGAATTCTTAGGATAATAGTAAAAGTTTTGCACGAAAGTATTGGTGAGTAATAGATACTGTTCGATCCGGTCGTGGAGGAAGTCGGTGAGGCCCGCATTTTTAGCCAAAGAATAAAAGTCTTCATATATCCCGGCTGCTCTCAAGAAATTATCACAAGGTCACTCACACAGCCTTACTTGTGCTACACGAGGAAGATTATACTTGGCCTTTTGTTTCTCCTTAGCTTGTTTACCCTTGGAGCCTTGGCTAGAAGAGCCGCTCAAGAACAACCTCTTCATCTTTTCTGAAAATTTCTGAAATTTTTAGTAACTTCAAAATAAAAGTGCATCAAACTCAATAAAACTAATAGCAACTACTCCCTTAAGTGCCTAGAGCCTATATCATGCATTAGAATTACTCGGGACCTCATAAATTTGACATGCAAGCTCAAGAACAGGGTCACCTATGCAACAAAAATTTGCAATGAATAAAGCACTAGAACAAAAACTAATTGGACCATTAGAGGAGTCACATACCAAAGAGCAATCTCCCAAAGCAGTTTTGTGAATGGAGCTTTGAGCAAGGAGATCGAAAATCGCAGCAAAATGAGCTAGAACTCGTGCTTGAGATGGATGGGGATTTTTTTCGGAGGAAGATGGAGTGTGTGGGTGCAGGAAAAAGTGGAGGGGGCCCACCATGGGCCCATGAGGTAGGGGGCGCGCCCAGTCAGAGTGGGCGTGCCCTGGACCCTCGTGGCCAGGTGCTTGCCCCCCTGCTGTGTTCTTAGTACCTAAAATCCTCAAATATTCCATAAAATATCATACTAAATTTGCAGGGCATTTGGAGAACTTTTATTTTCAGGATATTTTTTATTGCATGGATAATTCTGAAAACAGACAGAAAATACTATTTTTGCTTTATTTATTCTAAATAACAGAAAGTAATAAGAGGGCACAGAAGGTTGTGCCTTGTAGTTTCATCCATCTCATGATCATCAAAAGGAATCCACTAACAAGGTTGATCAAGTCTTGTTAACAAACTCATTCCGAATAACATGGAACCGGAGAAATTTCGAATAACACTAGGTTACCTCAACGGGGATATGAACATCCCCAATAATAAGAATATCATATTTTTTCTTGACAGTGGGAAGAGGAAATTCAAAACCTCCAATAATGATAGTTGGAATTTTTTCAATAGAATTGATGCTATGAACTTGAGGTTGTTTCCTCGGAAAGTACCGTATGCTCATTACCATTAACATGAAAAGTGACATTGCCTTTGTTGCAATCAATAACATCCCCTGCAGTATTCAAAAAGGGTCTACCAAGGATAATCGACATACTACCGTCCTCGGGAATATCAAGAATGACAAAGTCCGTGAAGATAGTGGCATTTGCAACCACAACAGGCACATCCTCACAAATACCGACAGGTATAGCAGTTGATTTATCAGCCATTTGCAAAGATATTTCAGTAGGTGTCAACTTATTGAATTCAAGTCTACGATATAAAGAGAGAGGCATAACACTAACACCGGCTCCAAGATCACATAAAGCAGCTTCAACATAGTTTCTTTTAATGGAGCATGGTATAGTTGGGACCCCTCAATCTCCAAGTTTCTTTGGTATTCCACCCTTAAAAGTATAATTAGCAAGCATGGTGGAAATTTCAGCTTCCGGTATCTTTCTTTTATTTGTAATAATGTCCTTCATGTATTTAGCATAAGGATTCACTTTAAGCATATCAGTTAAGCGCATACGTAAGAAGATAGGTCTAATCATTTCAGCAAAGCGCTAAAAAAATCCTCATCATCCTTTTTATTGGATGGTTTAGGAGGAAAAGGCATGGGTTTCTAAACCCATGGTTCTCTTTCTTTACCGTGCTTCCTAGCAACAAAGTCTCTCTTATCATAATGTTGATTCTTTGATTGTGGGTTATCAAGATCAACAACGGGCTAAATCATTATTATTGCTAGGTTGAGCATCAACGTGAACATCATCATTAACATTATCACTAGGTTCATGTTCATCACCTGATTGCGTTTTAGCATCAGAAATAGAAATATCATTGGGATTCTCAGGTGTGTCTATAACAGTTTCACTAGAAGCGTGCAAAGTCCTATCATTTTTCTTTTTCTTCTTTTTAGAAGGACTAGGTGCATCTAAATTATTTCTCTGAGAATCTTGCTCAACTCTCTTAGGGTGGCCTTCAGGATACAGAGTTTCCTGAGTCATCCTATCAGTTCTAGTAGCCACTCTAACAACAAAGTCATGTTTATTATTTAATTCATCAAGCAAATCACTTTGAGCTTTAAGTACTTGTTCAGCTTGAGTGGTAACCATAGAAGCATATTTGCTAATGAGTTTAAGTTCACCTTTAATTCTAGCCATGTAAGCATCACTCAAGCGTCCAATCATGTAAGCATTACTCTTTAATTCTCTACCAACATAAGCATTAAAAATTTCTTGCCTAGCCATAAAATCATCAAATTCATCTAAACATTGGCTAGGAAATTTAGTACACGGGATTTCAACTTTATCATATATATAGAGAGAATTTACCTTTACTACCTATGTCGGGTTATCAAGACGATGTGTTTCTTCAACAGGCGGTATATTAAGACCATGTATTTGTTGGTGTTCTAGGAACGGGGGTCCCCAGACTTGCCTGCCTGCGGCTTGCGGCGTGGCTCAAGTAGGGGGGCCAGTGCAGCCCAGCTTCATCAGCTCAAGCTCAAGACCCTCGCGAGGGGCCAAGCCTCGCGGGGCGGATGACAGGAAGCTTCCTCAGGCGCAGCCTCATCAGGCAGGCTCGCGAGGAGGAGGAGAGATCAAGGTAGGGCTCCTCGTGAGGAGCCCGTGACGTGAGCCATGACGAACGAGACCAGGCGGGCGCCGGCCTGGGCAGTGTCCCTGTTTCCCCTTCGATGCAAAGGGGGCAAGCACAGGCCAAGGCATCATGCAAAGGTTACCGTTTCGGTGCAACAAGGCCAAGACCAGCAGAACGACACGATGGAGGTCATCGTGGAGCGTAGGACGGCATCATCGTCAGAGTCTTTGGCAGCTGAAGACCAACTTTAGTCAGGATAAGTGTACTAGATGTTCCCCTTCAGAATGGCCAATTGTTGGCGCCCTTCCCGCTCATTATTTGGGAAGAGGCCCAGGGCGTTCCTCTATAAATAGGACTAGCCACCACAGGGCAGAGGGACGGATCGATCGGAGAGAGAAAGTGAGTGAGATAGATAGATAGATAGATAGATAGATAGATGGAGAGAGAGAGAGAGAGAGAGAAGCGATTGAACTCGCCCAAGCAGTTCATCGCACCAGCTCAAGAACAGCCCCTCGCGAGGCTGTTCCCCGTTTGTATTGTTCATCATCAGCCCCTGAGGCAATCTACCACACCACACACTGAAGTAGGGTATTACACCACAATGGTGGCCTGAACCAGTATAAACCTCATGTCCCTTGTGTGTTCCTCTTTCTAGCTTAGATCCTTTGCGAGACTTTGATACATGAGCAGGTAGGGGAGAGATCTTCGTGCGCACCCCAGTGTTCGAACCTCAAGGGTCTGCCGGAACCCAAAATCCGACATTTGGCGCGCCAGGTAGGGGTGCACCGGAGTCTTTCTTCTGTTGGTCGCGTGTGATCTTCCGTCGTATTCATGGCTGACGCTCGTTGGGCTCGCGCCGAGTTTCATTTTCAATAGGTTCAGTAGGTTGAGTAGGTTGAGTAGGTTGAGGAGCAACTCTTTGCTCTGCTGGACGGGGTGAAGATACCCCAAACAAGCCCCTCAGATAATTACTTTCCATAGTAACAAGTGACAGAAAATTTCAGCACACTAAATAAATTTTTCCTTACCAAATTCCACCTACCAAAGGCGCTTCACTCCCCGGCAACGGCACCAGAAAAGAGTTTTGATGACCCACAAGTATAGGGGATCTATCTAGTCCTTTCGATAAGTAAGAGTGTCAAACCCAATGAGGGGCAGAAGGAAATGATAAGCGGTTTCCAGCAAGGTATTCTATGCAAGTACTGAAATAAGTGGTAACAGATAGTTTTGTGATAAGATAAATTGTAACGAGCAACAAGTAATAAAAGTAAATAAGGTGCAGCAAGGTGGCCCAATCCTTTTTGTAGCAAAGTACAAGCTTGGACAAACTCTTATGATAGGAAAAGCGCTCCCGAGGACACATGGGAATATCGTCAAGCTAGTTTTCATCACGCTCATATGATTCACGTTCGGTACTTTGATAATTTGATATGTGGGTGGACCGGTGCTTGGGTACTGCCGTTACTTGGACAAGCATCCCACTTATGATTAACCTCTATTGCAAGCATCCGCAACTACAACAAAAGTATTAAGGTAAACCTAACCATAGCATGAAACATATGGATCCAAATCAGCCCCTTACGAAGCAACGCATAAACTAGAGTTTATGCTTCTGTCACTCTAGCAACCCATCATCAACTTATTACTTCCCAATGCCTTCCTCTAGGCCCAAATAATGGTGAAGTGTTATGTAGTCGACGTTCACATAACACCACTAGAGGTTAGACAACATACATCTCATCAAAATATCGAACGAATACCAAATTCACATGACTACTAATAGCAAGACTTCTCCCTTGTCCTCAGGAACAAACGTAATTACTCACAAAGCATATTCATGTTCATAATCAGAGGGGTAATAATATGCATAAATGATCTGAACATATGGTCTTCCACCAAATAAACCAACTAGCATCAACTACAAGGAGTAATCAACACTACTAGCAACCTACTAGCACCAATCCCGGACTTGAGAGACAAGAATCGGATACAAGAGATGAACTAGGGTTTGGAGATGAGATGGTGCTGGTGAAGATGTTGATGGAGATTGCCCTCTCCCGATGAGAGGAGTGTTGGTGATGACGATAGTGATGATTCCCCCCTCTCGGAGGGAAGTGTCCGCGGTAGAACAGCTCTGCCAGAGCCCTAGATTGGTTCCGCCAAGGTTCCGCCTCGTGGCAGCGGAGTCTCGTCCCGAAAGGTTCTCTCTGCTTTTTTTCTCATCGAAAGACTTCATATAGGAGAAGATGGGCATCGGAGAGCCACCAGGGGGGCCATGAGGTAGGGGGGCGCGCCCGGGGGTGGGGCACCCTCGTGAGCAGGGTGTGGGCCCCCTGGCCTTCATCTTTGGTGATGATTTTTCTTTATTTATTTCAGGTATTCGGTGGAGTTTCAGGACTTTTGGAGTTGCATAGAATAGGCCTCCAATATTTGCTCCTTTTCCAGCCCAGAATTCCAGCTGCCGGCATTCCCCCTCTTCAGGTAAACCTTGTAAAATAAGAGAGAATAGCCATAAGTATCGTGACATAACGTGAAATAACAGCCCATAATGCAATAAATATTATCATAAAAGCATGATGCGAAATGGACGTATGAACTCCCCCAAGCTTAGACCTCGCTTGTCCTCAAGCGAAAAGCCGATAACAATAAATATGTCCTCATGTTTAGAGGTAGTGGCGTCGATAAAAATAAAATACAGACATGAAGGCATCATGATTATTTCATAACAGCAACATAATTAGATTTTGTCAGATGATTACTTATGTTCAAGTGATGATCTTTTCACAAAGCCAAAGCATGAATCAAAAAACTTATTGGGCACTAACAATTATAATCTCAATCATTGAAGCAATTGCAATTTATCATAACATCGGAAAGAGTCTATGTCAGATCTCAAAAGCAAGTCCACATACTCAACTATCATTTAGTCCTTCATAATTGCTCGCACTCACGCGATACTTGTGGTTAGAGAGTTTTAATCGGACACAGAGAAATATAGGGGCTTATAGTTTTGCCCCACAACCTTTTACCTCAACGGTAATGTCAACAATAATAATTCATGCTCTGCCACATCCAATTAGATATGTATATCATACTCTTTCCAACATGCTGAGCTTCCCAAAGGATAAAATGAAAAAAAGGAAAGGTGAAGATCACTGTGAATCTTGTAAGGTAGAGGATAATAATAAAAGATAAGCCCTTCGCAGAGGGAAGCAGAGGTTGTCATGCACGTTTAAGGTTGATGCACAAAATCTTAATGCAAAAGAACGTCACTTTATATTGCCCCTTGCATATGAACCTTTATTATGCAGTCCGTCGCTTTTATTGTGTTCACAACAAGTTCGTACAAAGCTTATTTCTCTACATTAATAAGTCATGGATATTTAGAGAGCAATTTTTATTGCTTGCACTGATGACAACTTACTTGAAGGATCTTACTCAATCCATAGGTAGATATGGTGGACTCTCATGGCAAAACTGGTTTAAGGATATTTGGAAGCACAAGTAGTATTTCTACTTGGTGCTAAGAATTTGGCTAGCATGAGGGGGAAAGGCAAGCTCAACATGGTAGAGGATCCATGACAACATACTTTATCTCGAATGTAAGAAAACATAACTCATTATGTTGTCTTCCTTGTCCAACCTCAACTCTTTAGCATGTCATATTTTAATGAGTGCTCCCAATCATAAAAGATGTCAATGATAATATATCTATATGTGAAACCTCTCTTTCCTTATTACTTCCTATTAATTGCAACGATGACCAAAGCTATATTTGCCAACTCCCAACAAATTTTAATCATCATACTCTTTCTATGTGAAGTCATTACTTTCACTAAGATCAATATGAGCTCCTTGATTCTTTTTGTTCTTTTCTTCTACTTACCCAAGATCATGGCAAAACAATCAAGCCCTTGACTCAACACTAATCTTTATTATATAGCTCATAGACTCGATTACAAAGAAGGATCATAAAGCAAAACTCAAAACTAGATCATGCCATGACTTTATTCTACTAAATCAAGATACTACTAATAGGATTGAACTAAGAAAAATTGTAAAGATAGGAGTTGTGATGGTGATACGATACCAGGGCACCTCCCCCAAGCTTGGCAGTTGCCAAGGGGAGTGCCCATACCCATGTGATTATTTCTCCTTCTTTGTTGGTGGTGTAATATTCTTAGCAATGATTCCCCTCAGAATACGGTTCTCCTCCTCGAGCTTATTGACTTGCTACTTAAGGTCCATTATTTCCTTGCGAAGCTTCCCTGTAATGGCTAAAGCTCCTTGCACCCAAGGGTGTTGCATAGCTGCGGGAGAACAAGAGACACTCCTCCTCATATTTTCATAGGAAAGAAATTTAGCATTGGAAGGGATAACCGAGTTTGGAATAGCTGAGCTCTGTAGTTCCCCCATCGTAAACCCAGCTCGGAGACGAGAGGTAACTTCTTGATCTTCCATGGCATCTATGCTCATTAGGTCAACCTCCATATCTTCCTCCGTTGCCAGCCCAAAGTGGTCAGCGTCGCTGTTTACCATTGGTTCCGGTGCCGGGTTAGATACCCGGCTTTCTCTGACTGACTCTTGAGAAGACACCTTGCTTTAATCTGCAGCAGCAACAGCTCGAAACGAAAACAAAGGATATTTGCGTGATACGAGACTCAAAACCTTCGGGAGTATATATAATGATTTTTTACCGACCAAAATACGTATCGTGCAAGGAAACGGAGTCCGGAGGGCACACGAGGTGCTCACGAGGTAGGGGGCATGCCTAGGGGGTAGGGCGTGCCCTCCACCCTCGTGGAGGCCTCGTGTCCTCCCCGGGCTGCTGCTTATTTTTCTATTTTTCTAAAAATTCCAAAACGGAGAAATATTGCCTTAAGAATTGTTTTGGAGTCAGTTTACTTACCGTACCACATACCTATTCCTTTCGGAGTCTGGAACGTTCTAGAAAGTGTCCTTTATGTATTCCTCCGGGGTCACTGTTTCAATAATATTAGTTTCAACATTTATAGGATTACCTGAGATATTGTGTTTGATCCTTTGACCGTTTACCACCTTTGGATTTGTGCCTGTGAAGTTGTTGATTTTTATGGCACCGGAACGATAGACCTCCTCGATAACGTAGGGACCTTCCCATTTAGAGAGAAGTTTTCCTGCAAAAAGTCTTAAACGAGAGTTGTATAGCAATACATAATCACCTACATGAAACTCACCCTTTTGTATCCTTTTGTCATGCCATCTTTTAACTTTTTCTTTAAACAACTTGGCATTTTCATAAGCTTGGGCTCTCCATTCATCAAGTGATCTAATATCAAATAACCTCTTCTCACCGACAAGTTTGAAATCATAGTTGAGCTCTTTAATAGCCCAGTATGCCTTATGTTCTCGTTCGAGAGGTAAGTGACAAGCTTTTCCATAGACCATTTTGTACGGAGACATACCCATAGGATTTTTATATGTAGTTCTATAGGCCCATAATTCACCATCAAGTTTCTTGGACCAATTCTTTCTAGACCTATTAACAGTCTTTTGCAAAATTAATTTGAGCTCCCTATTGCCCAACTCTACTTGACCACTAGACTGAGGGTGATAAGGAGATGCAATCCTATGATTAACGTCATATTTAGCAAGCATCTTACGGAAAGCACCACGAATAAAGTGTGAACCACCATCAGTCATTAAATATCTAGGGACTCCAAACCTTGGAAAAATAACTTCCTTAAGCATTTTAATAGATGTGTTATGATCATCACTACTAGTTGGAATAGCTTCCACCCACTTAGTAACGTAATCAACAACAACTAAAATATGTGTGTATCCATTAGAGGCAGGAAAAGGTCCCATATAATCAAAGCCCCAAACATCAAATGGCTCAATAACAAGCGAATAATTCATAGGCATTTCTTGACGTCTACTAATATTACCAATTCTTTGACATTCATCGCAAGACAAAACAAACTTACGGGCATCCTTGAACAGAGTAGGCCAATAAAAACCGGATTGCAATACCTTATGTGTAGTCCTGTCTCCAGCATGGTGTCCTCCATAAGCTTCGGAGTGACACTTGCGTAGGATCTGTTCCTACTCATCCTCAGGTACACAACGTCTAATGACACCATCTACTCCTTCTTTATAAAGATGTGGGTCATCCCAAAAGTAATGTCGCAAGTCATAGAAAAACCTTTTCTTTTGCTGGTATGTGAAGCTAGGTGGTATAAATTTAGCAACAATATAATTAGCATAATCAGCATACCAAGGAGTGCTATGAGAAGCGCTTATGACATTTAGTTGTTCATCAGGAAAGCTATCATCAATAGGTAGTGGGTCATCAAGAACATTCTCTAACCTAGACAAGTTATCTGCAACGGGGTTCTTAGCTCCTTTTCTATCAACAATATGCAAATCAAATTCTTGAAGCAGGAGAACCCATCTAATAAGTCTAGGTTTTGCATCCTTCTTTTCCATAAGATATTTAATAGCAGCATGATCAGTGTGAATAGTAACTTTGGAATCAACAATATAAGGTCTAAACTTATCACAAGCAAACACCACTGCTAAAAGTTCCTTTTCTATAGTAGCATAATTTCTTTGAGCACTGTCTAGAGTCTACTAGCATAATGGATAACATTTAATTTCTTATCAACTCTCTGCCCTAGAACAACACCTACAGCATAATTCCTAGCATGACACATAATTTCAAAGGGTAAATTCCAATCAGGTGGCTGAACAACAGGTGCAGAGACTAATGCTTTCTTAAGTATTTCAAATGCTTCTACACAATCATCATCAAAAACAAACGGTACATCTTTTTGTAATAAATTAGTCAGAGGCCGATAGATTTTTGAGAAGTCCTTAATGAACCTCCTATAAAATCCGGCGTGACCAAGGAAACTTCTTATACCTTTGATGTCCTTGGGACATGGCATCTTTTCAATAGCATCAACCTTGGCTTGATCAACTTCAATACCTCTTTCAGAGACCTTGTGCCCCAAGACAATACCTTCATTAACCATAAAGTGGCACTTTTCCCAGTTCAAGACAAGATTAGTTTCTTCACATCTCCGCAAAACTCGATCAAGATTGCTTAAGCAATCATCAAAAGAGGAACCATAGACGGAAAAGTCGTCCATGAAAACCTCACGCATCTTTTCACAAAAGTCAGAGAATATAGCCATCATGCATCTTTGAAAGGTAGTAGGTGCATTACACACAGGTATTTGAGAGAAACCAGAGTAACCATCTAGAAAGCAATAATGTGTATGTTTACATAATCTTTCTAGCATTTGATCAATAAAAGGTAAGGGGTAATGATCTTTCTTAGTAGCTTTATTTAATTTATGGAAATCAATTATCCTATAACCTGTGATAATTCTTTGAGGGATCAATTCATCTTTATCATTAGGGACAACTGTAATACCTCCCTTCTTAGGGTCACAATGGACAGGACTTACCCACTGACTATCAGCAATGGGGTAAATTATACCTGCCTCCAGAAGCTTAAGTATTTCTTTTCTTACCACTTCTTTCATTTTAGGATTCAAACGTCGTTCAGGATCACAAACTGGTTTGGCATCAGCTTCCAAATTTACTTTATGTTGGCATAGAGTGGGACTGATGCCCTTAAGATCATCAAGTGTATATCCAATAGCGGCACGGTGCTTATTCAGTGTTTTCAATAATCTTTCCTCTTCATGCTCTGAAAGGTTAGCGCTAATAATGACATGATATATTTTCTTTTCATCAAGATAAGCATATTTAAGATTATCAGGCAACGGTTTAAGCTCAAATACGGGGTCACCCTTGGGTGGAGGGGGATTGCCTAGGATTTCAACAGGCAAATTGTGTTGTAGAATAAGTTCCTATTTAAAGAAAACTTCATCTATTTCCCTTCTTTCATTCAAAAACATATCATTTTCATGGTCTAGCAAATACTGTTCTAAAGGATCACTAGGAGGTACATCAATAGAAGCAAGACCAATAATTTCATCCTTACTAGGCGATTCTTCTTCACGATGTTGTTTACTAAATTTAGAGAAATTAAACTCATGAACCATATTATCCAAGCCAACAGTAACAACATTCTTTTCGTAGTCTATCTTAGCATTAACAGTACTCAAGAAGGGTCTACCAAATATAATGGGACAAAAGCTATCTTGTGGGGAACTGAGAACAAGAAAATCAGCAGGATATTTAGTTTTCCCACACAAGACTTCAACATCTCTAACAATTCCCACTGGTGAAATAGTATCTCTATTGGCGAGTTTAATTGTGACATCAATTTCTTCTAACTCAGCAGGTGCAATTTCATGCTTAATTTCTTTCTATAATTCATAAGGTATAACACTAGCACTAGCACCCATATCACATAGGCCATGATAACAATGATCTCCTATTTTAACAGAAATAACAGGCACGCCCACCACAGGTCTATGTTTATCTTTATCACAAGGTTTAGCAATTCTAGCCGTCTCACCCTGGAATTGAATAACATGCCCATCGATATTATCAGACAAGAGATCTTTGACAATAGCAATATTAGGTTCTACTTTGACTTGTTCATAGGGTGTATAAGTTCTAATATTGCTTTTACGAACAACAGTTGAAGCTTTGGCGTGATCCTTCATTCTAACAGGGAAAGGTGGTTTCTCAGCATAAGAAATGGGAACAATAGGATCATTATAAGTGACAATCTTTTCTTCAACTTTAATAGGTTCAGCTACTTTCACTTCTATGGGAGGATGACATTTAAACCACTTCTCCTTGGGAAGATCAACATAGGTAGCAAAAGATTCACAGAAAGAAGCTACTATCTCAGAGTCAAGTCCATATTTAGTGCTAAACTTATGGAAAATATCGGTATCCATAAAATATTTAACACACTCAAACTTGGGTGTCATACCTGACTCCTTACCTTCGCCGAGCTCCCAATCTTCAGAGTTGCATTTAATTCTATCCAGTAAATTCCATCTGAATTCAATATTCTTCATCATAAAAGAGCCAGCACAGGAAGTATCAAGCATGGAGCGATTGTTATCAGAAAGCCGAGCATAAAAACTTTGCATAATTACTTCTCTTGCGAGCTCATGATTGGGGCATGAATATAACATTGATTTAAGCCTCCCCCAAGCTTGGGCGATGCTTTATCCTTCACGAGGCCAAAAATTATATATATAATTGTGATCACGATGAACAAGATGCATAGGGTAATACTTTTGAAAAAATTCCAATTTCAATCTTTTATAATTCCATGATCTCGTATCATCACATAGCCTGTACCATGTCAATGCGTCTCCCTTCAAAGATAAAGGGAAAGGCTTCTTCTTAACATCATCATCAGGTATACCTGCAAGCTTAAATAGTCCAAAAACATCATCCACATAATGTAGATGTTCATCAGGATGCTTTGTTCCATCTCCTGTAAAAGTGTTAGCTAGCAGTTTTTCCATCAAACCCGAAGGAATCTCAAAAGGAGTTTCATTTTCAATAGGTTCAGTAAGTTGAGTAGGTTGAGTAGGTTGAGGAGCAACTCTTTGCTCTGCTGGACGGGGTGAAGATACCCCGAACAAGCCCCTCACACAATTACTTTCCATAGTAACAAGTGACAGGAAATTTCAGCACACTAAATAAATTTTTCCTTACCAAATTCCACCTACCAAAGGTGCTTCACTCCCCGGCAACGGCGCCAGAAAAGAGTCTTGATGACCCACAAGTATAGGGGATCTATCGTAGTCCTTCCGATAAGTAAGAGTGTCGAACCCAATGAGGAGCAGAAGGAAATGATAAGCGGTTTCCAGCAAGGTATTCTCTGCAAGTACTGAAATAAGTGGTAACAAATAGTTTTGCGATAAGATAAATTGTAACGAGCAAGAAGTAATAAAAGTAAATAAGGTGCAGCAAGGTGGCCCAATCCTTTTTGTAGCAAAGTACAAGCCTGGACAAACTCTTATGATAGGAAAAGCGCTCCCCAGGACACATGGGAATATCGTCAAGCTAGTTTTCATCACGCTCATATGATTCGCGTTCGGTACTTTGATAATTTGATATGTGGGTGGACCGGTGCTTGGGTACTGCCCTTACTTGGACAAGCATACCACTTATGATTAACCTCTATTGCAAGCATCCACAACTACAACAAAAGTATTAAGGTAAACCTAACCATAGCATGAAACATATGGATCCAAATCAGCCCCTTACGAAGCAAAACATAAACTAGGGTTTATGCTTCTGTCACTCTAGCAACCCATCATCTACTTATTACTTCCCAATGCCTTCCTCTAGGCCCAAATAATGGTGAAGTGTTATGTAGTCAACGTTCACATAACACCACTAGAGGTTAGACAATATACATCTCATCAAAATATCGAACGAATACCAAATTCACATGACTACTAATAGCAAGACTTCTCCCTTGTCCTCAGGAACAAACGTAATTACTCACAAAGCATATTCATGTTCATAATCAGAGGGGTAATAATATGCATAAATGATCTGAACATATGGTCTTCCACCAAATAAACCAACTAGCATCAACTACAAGGAGTAATCAACGCTACTAGTAACCTACTAGCACCAATCCCGGACTTGGAGACAAGAATTGGATACAAGAGATGAACTAGGGTTTGGAGATGAGATGGTGCTGGTGAAGATGTTGATGGAGATTGCCCTCTCCCGATGAGAGGAGCGTTGGTGATGATGATGGTGATGATTCCCCCCTCCCGGAGGGAAGTGTCCGCGGCAGAACAGCTCTGCCAAAGCCCTAGATTGGTTCCGCCAAGGTTCCGCCTCGTGGCGGCGGAGTCTCGTCCCGAAAGGTTCTCTCTGATTTTTTTTCTCATCGAAAGACTTCATATAGGAGAAGATGGGCGTCGGAGAGCCACCATGGGGCCCACGAGGTAGGGGGCCGCACCCCGGGGGGGGGGCACCCTCGTGAGCAGGGTGTGGGCCCCCTGGCCTTCATCTTTGGTGATGATTTTTCTTTATTTATTTCAAGGTATTCCGTGGAGTTTCAGGACTTTTGGAGTTGCGTAGAATAGGCCTCCAATATTTGCTCCTTTTCTAGCCCAGAATTCCAGCTGCCGGCATTCTCCCTCTTCATGTAAACCTTGTAAAATAAGAGAGAATAGCCATAAGTATCGTGACATAACGTGAAATAACAGCCCATAATGCAATAAATATTATCATAAAAGCATGATGCAAAATGGACGTATCACGCGGTGTGGCCTGGCTGGGCAAGTTCAAGCCAGATCTACCCCATTGCTATGACGGCAGTGCCGACCCCGCGGAGTTCCTACAGCTCTACAAGCTGGGCATCGAAGCCGCCAATGGGGACGAGAAGGTCATGGCGAACTGGTTTCCCATGGCGCTCAAGGACGGTGCCCGCACCTGGCTCCTGAACCTGGCTCCTGGCATGATTTCCTCCTGGGACGAGACGCGCACTCGCTTCATCGCCAACTTCTAAGGCACTCGCGACCGGCCCCCGACCATGAGCGACCTGCGCTGCGTCAAGCAACAACCAGGAGAGACCCTGCAGAAGTATATCCAGCGCTTCAACAACGCTCGCCTCAAGATCCCCAGGGTGACTGAGGAAGCCATCATCTCAGCCTTCTCTGACAGCATGCGTGACGTCAAGATGAAAGAGGAGCTAGCAATCCATGAAGACCTGTGCACATCCCTGGAGCTGTTCAACTTGGCGACCAAGTGCGCCAGGGCTGAGGAAGGGCGCCTCTCCCTCCTCGAGCTTACGGCTGCCGATCCAGAAGAGAAGAAGCCCAAGGTCAAGGACGTGAAGCGCAAGGGGGCTGTTGTGCTTGCAGCAGAGCCAGACACCAAGCGAGGCAGGGATCAGCCTGAGTCATCCAAGGGCAGCCGGTACTGCGTGTATCATGACCTCCACACCCACAACACCAACGAATGCCAAGAGCTCAGGGATGTGCGAGATGGGCGTATCGGCCGATGCCCCGAGCGCAACGACCGGGGCTATGGCCGAGGAGGAAGAGGTGGAGGACGATGGGAAGACCGTGGCCCTCTCCAAGGGTGGCATGACCGACCTCGCGAGGACCGCTGGCAGGACCAGCCTCGTGAGGGAGGCTGGAGGGATCAGCCTCGTGAGGATCGCCCTCAAGGCAACGCAGGCCTACCTCCTCTGCCACCACCTCCAAGGAGGAATGAAGACCATCATCAGGACGAAGGGGCTAGGGGCTTCCAGGAGTCGCGCACAATCGCTTGCACCCTGGGCGGCGCTCAGGCCCCAGCCTCTCAGCGCATCTTCAAACAGTTTGCTCGCGAGGTGAATGCAGTCCTCCCCAAGCTTGAGGCCACGCGCCCTCTCAGGTGGTCAGCATGCGCTATCATGTTCTGCTCAGCGGATCAGCTCAAGTGCGTAGCCACGGCTGGAGTCCTCCTGATGCTTTGCTCCCCAGTCATCAGCAATGTGCAAGTCACCAGGACCCTCATCGATGGCGGAGCAGGACTCAACGTCCTGTCCGTCGAGACATTCAACAATCTCCAAGTGCCATACGACCAGCTTCAGCCAACCAAGCCTTTCTCAGGAGTCACTGATGGTTCCACCGTTCCAATAGGGCAAGTTCGTCTTCCTGTCACCTTTGGGCAGCGCAACAACTACCGCATCGAGCTCATTGACTTTGACGTCGCCCACATTCGCCTGCCATACAATGCCATCCTCGGGTACCTAGCCCTGGCCAAGTTCATGACAGTGACTCATCACGGCTACAATGTCCTCAAGATGCCAGGAAGCGGTGGAGTCATCACGGTGCCTTGTGAGGAGAGGGATGCAGTGTGTTCTCTTAAGCGTGCTTTTCAAGCCGCGACAATCAAAGACCCAGATCACAGGAGCGGAAGACTTCCCGAGGCGGTCCCCAAGAAGAAGAAGGCTTCACCTGGCCCGAACCCTCACAAGGCTGGCACCACCGGAGGCGTTGCGGCAGGACTCGTGCCCGTTCAGGGGGCGCCACCCGCTGTCGCATAGGAAGGCATGCCCGGCGCCCTCCTTTGGCAGGGCTCGGGGGCTCTTTCTTGGAGAACCACCGACTTTGCCGAGGTCACGAGGGAGGCGCTCGGGCACCACTTGGAGGCGTGCTTCAAAGCACATTTCACTCAGGAAGGTATGAGGCAAGGAGGGCCAAACCCATAGGATTTCATCGCGAGAAGCATTCAGGAGCTGCAGGAGTCAAGAGTCATGCGCGGTAGCTGCCGCCTACCCGCCGTAGCTCCCCATCCAGGCGAGGATGGTGAGCTGCGCGTCTGCATCAACGTACCAGGGCTCAACCGAGCCGCATCTCAGGAGCGCCTCTGGCCTTCACGCGTGGGGCATTGTGAGGGTCCACCTCACAGCTACGTTCGCATGCCTTTCGGTCTGCCGAACGCGGTTGCCGCTCATCAGCGCCTGCTGAGGAGCATTCTGGAGGCTCAGGAGGTCAGGCATTACGCAACCCTGGCAGAGATGGAGATGGCCCTTGAAGAGACACCTGTGCCCCCGGAGCCTCCCGAGGCTCTGGGCCCTGGGGGCTCGTGAGGATCGGCTTCCACATCACGCGTCGTCCACTACTTCAGCATTCCATCATCTTCAACGATATCAGGTGACATCTTTCATAGTTCCATTTTTGGCTGGGAGCGCCCGCAAGGCTGCATCATTCCCAGGTCGCGTGGGTCCGTCCCAACGGCATGTATCCATTTTGCTCATGTTCTTTGCTTACCTTGTTGGGGGCGCCCCTCGGGCTGCATTATCCCCAAGCTTCTCGGGCCTGACCCAGTGGCATTTGCCTTTTCTACATCTATCTAAATGGATTTACACCTCCGCGCCTGACCTGATTCCTAAGGTTATCATCTGCTGCTTATCGCGGACCTTTCCGCTCTCATGCAAAGCGCTTGCACGTTAAAAGGGGGGCACCTGAGCATCGCGACTCACGGGCTCTTACTGGCTCTCCAGCCCTCACCCCCTGGCCTTGACCCACGGCATCGTGACCTGTCATACCAGCGGCGGCTGAGCTCGCTCGAGAGCCGGGACCTGAGGACGTAGAGCATTTGCATTCTAACCACCCTGCAGGAACACACCACTGATAAAGGCCCAGAGCCAGGCGCAACCCTCCTCGAGGTAGGGCCTCGCGAGTCCCGCGCTGGCTCACTGGTGCCCAGATACACCTCTCCTAGCCCTACCGTGCTGGCCACGTGTCAGGGAGGGGTTGTACATGCCCCGGGGGCTCCTCCCGGAGGGGATCCCCCTCCCACGCACCAGTGGAAGCACCATGCTCCGCGCTGGCTGACGACACTGCCGAGGAGCAGCTATGCCCGTACACATACGGAAGCACTATGCTCCGCGCTGGTGATAAAAAACCAAGGGCGGAGCACGGCCGTATCAACCTCAGGGAGCCCAGAGCTCAGTGTCCGGCACCGTCGCAATGCCTCCCCTCAGGAGTGCCACGTGAGGGGGCTGGACACGGGGGCTGCACCTGGGCCACGCCCGAGCGCACCCCACCCAGCCAGGTCCCCAGGACCTGGTCGTCGCGCGCCCCTCCCCGAGCGGAGCAAAGGTATGGAAACTCATTTGAGCGTCAAGGGGGACTCCTGAGCATCGCGACTCAGGAGCCTAACTGGTCACGTAGCCCCTCACTCCTTAGCCCCGTCCTGGTTTCCGGTCGGGGCTAATGGCGGCTGAGGTATGCGTGGGGCCGGGCCCTGCCGATGTAGAATGACAAATCCACTCCTGTGTCTCCCTTCCCTAGTTGCTGTTTGCGCGTCAAGGGAGAGTCTTGAGCATCGTGACTCAGGAGCCTAACTTGCCACATAGCCCCTCACTCCTTAGTCCCGTCCTGGTTTCTGGTCGGGGCTAACGGTGGCTGAGGTATGCGTGGGGTCGGGCCCTGCCGACGTAGAACACAAGCAAATATGTGGGAAAAGTGCAAATTCCAGGGAATTCAAAAGCAGATATTACAAGCCATAGATCGTTTCACAACGCCAAGCACAAGTTTAAACGCCTCCACGAGGCCTGGTGCATGTTGCAGGAATGAAAACAGAACATAAGCTGCGAAGGGATCACTTTCCAGTGGCGTCACCGCCTGTGGTGGAGTCACGCTATGCGGCTCCGCCTCCTAAGGCCGCGGAGCTGGCGGCGTCGCGCCTGGGCAAGGTGCTGAAGGCGCGGAACCTCCCCAGCAGAGCCTCGGCCCGGCCTTTCACGACCTCAGCAGCAGCAGAAGCAAGGCCACCGAGGGCTTTACCCCAACGTGAGCCTCATAGTAATAGGCGAAAATCGCCAGGAGGAGAACAAAGTTGGGGTGGAGGTATAGAGCTTGCAAGGTGTATTGGCAAAGAACAACAAGGAAGAACTCGGATAAAGGAGGCACCAAACCGGCGATGATGGCGCTCATGAAGAGCGGGTAGAAGGTGCTCCCCTTGTCTTCTGTCTGGGCGGAGCCGACCTTGAGAAAAGTCGCCCCCGCGTTGCCCTGCGCCACCGTCATCAGGCGCGTGAGGGCGAGATTCTTCTCCGACATGTTCGGGGGATCCAGAGCAGGCAAGTACCAGGCCTCGGATGGGACTTTGCGAGGCACCATGGCTTTACCGATGGGAGGAACTGAGACAGATCTGGAGGATTTCAGAAGCAAGGAGAAGAGTGAGAAAGGGGATCTGGAGCAAGGCAAACAAGAGTGGGGCAAGTAGGTCTGACACGGGCACCTCCTCTTGTCAGACGGACGGTTGCCGAGGCGTCTTGGGGAAGCGGAGACACCCACGTCCAATCAACCGCCACACGGTGCCCAAGGCTGCAGGCTGTTGGGGCCCGCGGCGCTACGCACTTGCCCCTTTGCTTGTCTGCTAAGCCAAGTCCGGGCGCGCCTTGGGCCCGGGGGCTACTGTCGGTGTTCTGGGAACGGGGGTCCCCAGACCTGCCTGCCTATGGCCTGCGGCGTGGCTCAAGTAGGGGGCCCAGTGCAGCCCAGCTTCATCAGCTCAAGCTCAAGACCCTCGCGAGGGGCCAAGCCTCGCGGGGCGGACGACATGAAGCTTCCTTAGGCGCAACCTCATCAGGCAGGCTCATGAGGAGGCGGAGAGATCAAGGCAGGGCTCCTCGTGAGGAGCTCGTGACGCAAGCCATGACGATCGAGACCAGGCGGGCGCCAGGTGGGCGCCGGCCTGGGCAGTGTCCTTGTTTCCCCTTTGGTGCAAAGGGGGCAAGCACAGGCGAAGGCATCAGGCAAAGGTTACCGTTTCGGTGCAACAAGACCAAGACCAGCGGAACAGCAGGATGGAGGTCATCGTGGAGCCCAGGACGGCGTCATCGTCAGAGCCTTTGGCAGCCGAAGACCAACTTTAGTCAGGATAAGTGTACTAGATGTTCCCCTTCAAAATGGCCAATTGTTGGCGCCCTTCCCGCTCATTATTTGGGAAGAGGCCCAGGGCCTCCCTCTGTAAATAGGACTAGTCACCATAGGTCAGAGGGACAGATCGATCAAAGAGAGAGAGAGAGAGAGAGAGAGAGAGAGAGAGAGAGAGAGAGAAGCAATTGAACTCGCCCAAGAAGTTCATCACACCAGCTCAAGAACAGCCCCTCGCGAGGCTGTTCCCCCTTTGTATTGTTCATCATCAGCCCCTGAGGCAATCCAGCACACCACACACTAGAGTAGGGTATTACACCACAATGGTGGCCTGAACCAGTATAAACCTCGTGTCCCTTGTTTGTTCCTCTTTCTAGCTTAGATCCTTTGCGAGACTTTGATACGTGAGCCGGTAGGGGAGAGATCTTCGTGCGCACCCCAGTGTTCGAACCTCAATGGTCTGCCGGAACCCGAAATCCGACAATATTTCTTCAATAGGAGGTAAATTCTTAACATCTTCAGCTTTAATACCTTTTTCTTTCGTTGATTTCTTTGCCTCTTGCATATCTCTAGGACTGAGAAATAGAACACCTCTCTTCTTCAGAGTTGGTTTAGGAATAGTCTCAGGAGTTGGCTCAATTGGCTCAGGAATTGGCTCAGGAAGAGTCCAATTATTTTCATTAGTCAACATATTATTCAATAACAATTCAGCTTGGTCGACTGTTCTTTCCTTGAAAACACAACCAGCACAACTATCCAAGTGGTCCTTGGAAGCATCGGTTAGTCCATTATAGAAGATATCAAGTATTTCATTTTTCTTAAGAGGATGATCAGGCAAAGCATTAAGTAATCGGAGAAGCCTCCCCCCAGCTTGTGGGAGACTCTCTTCTTCGATTTGCACAAAATTACATATTTCCCGCAAGGCAGCTTGTTTCTTATGAGCAGGGAAATATTTAGCAGAGAAGTAATAAATCATATCCTGGGGACTACGCACACAACCAGGATCAAGAGAGTTAAACCAAGTTTTAGCATCACCCTTTAATGAGAACGAAAATATCTTAAGGATATAATAATAGCGAGACTTCTCATCATTAGTGAACAGGGTGGCTATATCATTCAATTTAGTAAGATGTGCCACAACAGTTTCAGATTCATTGCCATAAAAAGGATCAGATTCAACCAAAGTAATTATCTTAGGATCAACAGAGAATTCACAATCCTTATCAATAACAAAAATAGGTGAAGTAGCAAAAGCAGGGTCATATTTCATTCTAGCATTCAGAGATTGCTGCTTCCATTTAGCTAATAACTTCTTAAGATCATATCTATCATTGCAAGCAAGAATAGCTCTAGCAGCTTCTTCATCCATAACATAACCCTCAGGAACAACAGGCAATTCATACTTAGGGGGAGAACCTTCATCATCACTATCATCAATAATTTCATCTTCAATAATTTCATTTTCTCTAACCCTAGCAAGTTGTTCATCTAGAAATTCACCTAATGGCAAAGTAGTATCAAGCATAGAAGTAGTTTCATCATAAGTATCATGCATAGCAGAAGTGGCATCATCAATAACATGCGACATATCAGAATTCATAGCAGTCGCAGGTTTAGGTGTCGCAAGCTTACTCAAAACAAAAGGATAATCTAGTGCAGAGCTAGATGGCAGTTCCTTACCTCCCCTCGTAGTTGAGGGGAAAATCTTAGTTCTTTCGTCTTTCAAGTTCTTCATAGTGATCAGCAGATATAAATCCCAAGTGACTCAAAGAATAGAGCTATGCTCCCCGGCAACAGCGCCAGAAAATAATCTTGATAACCCACAAGTATAGGGGATCACAACAGTTTTTGAGGGTAGAGTATTCAACCCAAATTTATTGATTCGACACAAGGGGAGCCAAAGAATATTCTCAAGTATTAGCAGTTGAGTTGTCAATTCAACCACACCTGGATAACTTAGTATCTGCAGCAAAGTATTTAGTAGTAAAGTAGTATGATAATAATGGTAACAGTGGTAGAGGTAACGATAGCAGTTTTGTAGTAATTGTAACAGTAGCAACGGTAAAGTAAATAAGCAAAGCACAATATGTGAAAAGCTCGTAGGCATTGGATCAGTGATGGATAATTATGTCGGATGCGATTCCTCATGTAATAGTTATAACATAGGGTGACATAGAACTAGCTCCAGTTCATTAATGTAATGTAGGCATGTATTCCGAATATAGTCATACGTGCTTATGGAAAAGAACTTGCATGACATCTTTCGTCCTACCCTCCCGTGGCAGCGGGGTCCTAGTGGAAACTAAGGGATATTAAGGCCTCCTTTTAATAGAGTACCGGACCAAAGCATTAACACATAGTGAATACATGAACTCCTCAAACTACGGTCATCACCGAGAAGTATCCCGATTTTTGTCACTACGGGGTTGTCGGATCATAACACATAATAGGTGACTATAGACTTGCAAGATAGGATCAAGAACTCACATATATTCACAAAAACATAATAGGTTCAGATCTGAAATCATGGCACTCGGGCCCTAGTGACAAGCATTAAGCATAGCAAAGTCATAGCAACATCAATCTCAGAACATAGTGGATACTAGGGATCAAACCCTAACAAAACTAACTTGATTACATGGTAAATCGCATCCAACCCATCACCGTCCAGCAAGCCTACGATGGAATTACTCACACACGACAGTGAGCATCATGAAATTGGTGATGGAGGATGGTTGATGATGACGACGATGACGAATACCCGTCGCCAGAGCCCATGAACGGACTCCAGATCAGCCCTTGTCGTGGATCTAAGTCTGACAGTCGAGTGGGGGGTAGGTATGGAGAGGCAAGGTTCTAGCTATGGAGAGGTTGTAAACACAAGAGATGTACGAGTTCAGGCCCTTCTCGGAGGAAGTAAAAGCCCTACGTCTCGGAGCCCGGAGGCGGTCGAGTGGATTATGTGTATATGGATTACAGGGTACCGAACCCTTCTGCCTGTGGAGGGGGGTGGCTTATATAGAGTGCGTCAGGACCCCAGCCAGCCCACGTAATGAAGGGTTTAAGGTACATTAAGTCCGGGGCATTACTGGTAACGCCCCACATACAGTGTCTTTACTATCATAAAGTCTACTTAATTACAGACCGTTGCAGTGCAGAGTGCCTCTTGTCCTTCTGGTGGTCGAGTGAGTCTTCGTGGTCGAGTCCTTCAAGTCAGTCGAGTGAGTCCCTCGTAGGTCGACTGGAAGGTGATCTCTTCTAAGGGTGTCCTTGGGCAGGGTACTTTGATCAGGTCTGTGACCCTACCCTAGGTACATGACTCCATCATTAGCCCCCGAATGGATTGAGGCTTGAGTGATGAAGGAGTTGATGTTGTTTCCGATTAGCCTTCGCATACTGGTCGTGCGTTGTTTTGAACTAAAAAATCTCTTTGTTGAAAGTGAGCAACTTTTCTTCAGTCGACTCGATCCATTCCTTTCCTTCGTCGAGTGATCTTTTGGACTTCGCCGATTTCCGAGCGACGGATCGCAGGAAATCCCGCGTTTGGCAGACCGATCTGCCGTTTGCGGATTCCGCGGGATGCGAAATTTGGGGAAGCGCGCGAAGCGGGGCGGACCGCGGTGTTCGGACAGGACAGGGCATAGACGCCTCGATCCCCGCGCCGCTTTTTTCGCCATGTATCGCGTCCGCGTAACTGTTCAGGATATGATTAGATCGACCGGGCCCACCTGTCATCCACTCGGAAGGGATCTTATAAATGCGCCCAGCGAGGGTTTTTTGAACAGTGCCTCAACATTCTCTCTCTGCTCCCTTCGTCTCCGCCCAACGCGCTCGCTCTCGCCTCCGCACAACTTCCCCTCGCACGTCCCGCCGGCAGCCATGGTCAAGGAGAAGACAGCGGCGTTGGAACGCGCGACGAAGGCGTCGGTGACGGAGAAGGCGAAGGGGAGATACACCAGTCGTGGCGGGGCTTCGTCTAGATCTCGCTTGCCGAAAGGCTGGGTCTAGGGAGATTGGATCCAATCGACCATTAGGGAGAAGGATCTCCTCGACATGGCCAACAAGGGCCTGATCCCTCATGGAGCTGCAAGGCTTCCGGGGAAAGAGTGGCAGCCCCAGCCGGAAGAGGGTGAGTGCGTGCTTCTGGCTACCCATGTCGACCGCGAATTTTCTTTGCCGCCGAGCGTTTTCTTCCGTGGTTTCTTGAACTTCTTTGGGGCGCAACTCCACCACTTCACCCCGAATTCTATCGCCTATCTTGCCGCGTTTGTGTCCATGTGTGAGAGTTTTCTGGGTTGTCGACCGCACTGGGGCTTGTTCAAGCACATATTCACGTGTCGCTCTCAGACCGTGAAGAAGGCGAGCCCAGGCGATGAAAAAACCCGAGTTGTCCAAATGTGTGGGGGTCTGGGGATCCAGGTGAGGAACAAGAGCACCTTCCCAGCCATGACATTTCCCGAGTCAGTCAGAGGCTGGCAGTCGACCTGGTTCTACTGCCAGGATCAGCCAACGCCGGGGCAGTCGAGTGGACTCCCTCAGTTCACCATGGGCCGAGTGAACAAGCTCTCCTCTCTGAAGGTGATTTCGGAGGAGAAAGCTGACATGAAGATGCTGATGGAGCGTGTAGTTCAGTTGGTTCGGGAGGGAGTGACGGGTATGGATCTCCTGGAGGTTTTCCTTAGGTGTCGTATCCAGCCTCTTCAGTTCCGGAGCCATTGCATGTGGTTGTACTGCGGGACTGAGGATGTGACTCGGGTCAATCCAGAAACAGTCGATGATGCCACTCTAGAAAGGTGGATGGCCGCTGTTACTGGGAACAAGGATAACCCTCCTGGAGCCAGAAGGATTCCTCCAGTCGACCACCACAGTGATCCAAACAAGGTATGTCTGCTCCACTTCCTATTGTATTCTTGTCACATTTATTTCTGTTTTCTCTGCCGATCGGTCGACTGATCTTTGTCTTGATGTCTATCAGGCCCTCACTGAGCTGTACTCGATGCCCAACAGAGCACAGACTCCGACTGAGGAGGGAGAAGCAAGCGGGGGCGAGAGCCAGGAGGAGGAGTGGGACTCGGACACCGCTGAGGATGATGGTGATGATGATGACGATGACGATGACGATGTTGATGATGATGAGGATGAGGAAGAGGAGGAGGAGGAGGTTGCACCACCGCGCTCGGAAAGGCGGTCGAAGCTTGTCCATGACCCTGCGACTGAACGTGGCAAGGGGGTTGCGACTGTCACACAGTCGACCAAGCGCCCTCGGACCACCTCTCCAGCGCCGACTGAAAAGGCGTCGAAGCAGCCCAGGGCGGCCCCGTCAAAGCCGACCAAGCTCCTGCCGAAGATGAAGGTGTCCATCCCCACCATATCAGGGTAATCATGCTGCTTAAGTCTTCTTGTTTTGTATGAACTTTATCTCTGGTTGGCGCTGGAGTTAGTCGACTGATTCTTTGGAGTTGCAGTGCTGCTACTTCTGAGACCTCAGCCCGGGCTGACGACCATGAGATGGAGGACGCAACAACCTCAAAACCTGGTACTATACTCTTAACACCGTTTCTAGTCGACTGACTCATGATCTCTGACTCTGATTCTTTTCTGTAGCTCCATCCAATGTTGTTATCACTCTCCCTGATGATGATGAAGATGAGGAACCGCTGAAGCACAGAAGGAGTAGGAAAGCGTCTGCCGGCAGGGTGCACCAGGATGTGACGGTGCTTGAGACCCTGGTCGCGGAGGAAGAGAACACCACTCGACACACTGTGTCCTTCGCAGATCCGCTGACGAGTGCTCTGCAGCCCTCCCTCTTCACGACGCACCACGTCCTAGAGGACCAAGCTGGCGCCGCGAAGGAGGCGATACGCCAGGCAGGGATCATGATGGAGCAGTTGAAGACCATCCGGGATGCGAGCCAGGCAGCTTACGACGCCAGTTCCGCCCTTGAAAGCAATGTTCAGGTCAGTCGACCACCACTTGTTCTGTTAGGATATGCTATCAAAAACTTTTCTTTCCAGAATTTATAGTAATCACCCACTGGGTGTGTCGATTTAAACTCCGTGTTAGCGGGGGCACGCTGAGTGCACCCGCTGGGTGTAGTCCCCAAGGCTAAGGTCGACTGCTGGCAGTCGGCCTTAGGCTTTATAAGTTCAGTCTTTCCGTCATTCGACTATGGCGAATTGATTTCGCAAACCGGTGGGGGCACGCTGAGTGCACCCACTAGGTGTAGTCCCCAAGGCTAAGGTCGACTGCTGGCAGTCGGCCTTAGGCTTTATAAGTTCAGTATCTCCGTCATTCGACTATGGTGAATGGATTTCGCAAACCGGTGGGGGCATGCTGAGTGCACCCACTGGGTGTAGTCCCCGAGATTGTGGTCGACTGCTTGCAGTCGATTACAGTCTTAAAGAATACATCTTGTTTTTTTTGAGGTCGACTGGTCGACTCTATCTTCAATAGGATTAGTGGGGGCACGCTGAGTGCACCCACTGGGTGTAGTCCCCGAGACTACGGTCGAATGCTTGTATTCGGCTGTAGTCTTAGAAACGCATGATTTTTCCTGTTCCACTCGGAAGTGAATTATCTTTGACATTTAGTCGATTGATTCTTCGCAGAGATCCTGTGACCTTGCGGCTCGCTACACTGAGCTGGAAAACAAGGACATTCAGCTCGAGCTGGATTTGAAGCTGGCTCAAGAGAATCTGACGAAGGCAAAGGAGGA
Organism: Triticum aestivum; assembly: GCF_018294505.1. Taxonomy (NCBI): domain Eukaryota; kingdom Viridiplantae; phylum Streptophyta; class Magnoliopsida; order Poales; family Poaceae; genus Triticum; species Triticum aestivum. The sequence goes on along the minus strand of NC_057795.1, from coordinate 453,995,106 downwards.
GACCAAAGGTATGTTTGTTGAGACCTCGACGACTGCTTTTTCCCTTTATTTGTTTCAAAATCTGATCTTGCTGTAACTTGTAGGTAAGGTGAAGGAGGCCCAACAGAAAAAAGACCTTGAACTAGCTGAGAAGATCAAGCTTGCTGACGAGAAGTTAGCTTCAGTCACCAAGCTTGAACAAGAAAATACCAATTTGAAAGCTGCTCTTGGGAAGAAAAATGATCGGGAGGCCTTCCTGAGTGGTCTTGCCAAGAAGCTGTTCCTTATGCTTGAAGGTAAACCTTTATGCTCAACAATCATTTTCAACTGTAATTTTTCCATTCGACCATTGCCTTGACTCGGTGATCGCCCTTGCAGAATTTTGTCAAGACTTTGAAGAAGAGATTAGCCGGCTGGAACCAAACCTTGACCCCGTCAATTCTTCGGTGAACAACGAAGTTGCTATGAATGTTTTCCGACTGGAGTCCCGTGTTGCAGCTGTCGTGGACTATCTTGCAAGGCTGAAGGTCGCCACATCTCGCATCGACTCAACGCTCTGGCCCAGGGAGACACTCCAGCACGACCTCGAGTCGCTGATGGCTCGCTTGAACACGGTCCCTGGTCGAGTGCAGGAGTGGAAAAAGTCCTCGGCTCGGTGCGGTGCAGATGTTGCTCTGTGTCTAGCCCGAGTCCACTGCAAAGATGCGCGAGAAGACAAGCTGGCGGCCCTCCGGGTGGCCAACACCAAGAAACATGACTTCAGGTCCTTTATGGAAACTTTCATTGCTGCTGCCACTCGGATCGCAGATGGAATTGACCTTGATGAGTTTGTTGCACCTTCCAGCCCTCCACAGGAGGGGTAAAAAACTTCTTTTAAGCTCGACGCTTTGAATTTGCCTCGGTATGCCGAGTGGGGTTGTAACCGATAAACCTTAACAGGCTTAGCGCCTGAGCACTTTCGGTTCCTTTAGGTATCGTTCCGAACTTGAATTTGATGTTTGAACATGATTGCTTTTGGCTTGAAATGTCTTTTGCAGGTTCAAAGAAAGACGCTCACTGCAGTCGACTTATTCCTTAATCCACTTAGGCGAGCACTGGGCTGCAGCTAAGCCCCCGAGTGAGAGGTTTCCTCTTCACTTGGTAGGATTTTTATATCTTAGGCGAGCACTAGGCTGCAGCTAAGCCCCCGAGTGAGAGGTTTGCTCTCCACTCGGTAGGATTTTTATATCTTAGGCGAGCACTGGGCTGCAGCTAAGCCCCCGAGTGAGAGGTTTGCTCTTCACTCGGTAGGATTTCTATATCTTAGGCGAGCACTGGGCTGCAGCTAAGCCCCCGAGTGAGAGGTTTGCTCTTCACTCGGTAGGATTTTTATATCTTAGGCGAGCACCGGGCTGCAGCTAAGCCCCCGAGTGAGAGGTTTGCTCTTCACTCGGTAGGATTTTTATATCTTAGGCGAGCAC